>NW_007247892.1:100268-105423 GCF_000164805.1 Carlito syrichta | reverse complement strand
CAGCCTCGACCTGCTGGGCTCCGGCGATCCTTCCGTCTCAGCCTTCCGAGTAGCTGGAACTACAGGCGCGCGCTACCACGCCCGGCTAATTTTTGATTTATTGTAGAGATGAGGTCTCCCCAGGTTGCCCAGGCGGGTCTCGAACCCGCGCGCTCAGGCAATCCACTCACCTCAGCCTCCCAAAGGTGCGGGATTACAGGCTGAGCCACCGAGCCCGGCTATTTTTATTTTTTGTAGAGATGAGGTCTTGCTATGTTTCCCAGGATGGTTTAGAACTCCTGGCCTCAAGCGAACCTCCTGCTTCGGCCTCCCAAAATGCTGGGACTACAGGTGTGAGCCACTGCGCCTGGCCAAAAAATGACCTCTTAAAAAGTGCTCTCCTAAGGTAGACAAGTGGGACCTCATTAAATTGAAAATCTTCTGCAAAGCAAAAGAAGCCATCAAGAGAGCAGGGAGACAGCCCACAGAATGGGAAAAATCTTTGCCAACTGTATATCTCACAAAGGCCTAACATCCAGGATCTACAAGCAGCTCAAACGTGCAAACAGCCCCATTAAAAAGTGGGCAAAAGTCATGAATAGACGCTTCTCAAAAGAAGAGATCTGGGCAGCCAACAATCACATGAAAAGGTGCTCAGCCTCACTCATTATCAGAGAAGTGCAAATCAAAACCACATTGAGACACCACCTAACCCCAGCAAGAATGGCCATCATTAATAAAACAAACAACAACAGGTGCTGGTGAGGATGCAGAGAAAAAGGAATGCTTCTACACTGCGGTGGGAATGCAAACTAGTGCAACCTCTCTGGAAGACAGTGTGGCAATTTCTAAAAGAACTAGAACCTGACCTTCCATACGACCCAGCAGTTCCCCTACTGAGAATATACCCGGAGGAACTCAAATCATTCTACCAAAAAGAAACCTGCACGCGCATGTTTATTGCCACACTATTCACCACAGCAAAAACACGGAGCCAACCGTGCTGCCCATTGAAACTGGATGGGATAAAAAAAAATGTGGTACACACACACAATGGAATATTACGCAGCCATAAAGAAGGACAAACATGGATTTTGCAGCAACTTGGATGGATTTAGAGTCCATTACACTCAGTGATTCATCACAGAAACAAAGAACTGAGTCCCACATATTCTCACTCATAAGCCAAACCTGTACATTTACCATAATACTATGAGAAAGGGATTGGCAGTAGCGGGATACTGCCAATGGGGAAGACCCAACATCAATAAGGGTACCTGATCTCAAACCAGGCCAAGTGGGAACCAAAGGGAGGCCCGAACTTTACCTGTACGCTGACCACTTATATCCCTAATCCTGAAATGTACCCCAAATCTTTAAAATAAAAAATATATATAAAATTTTAAAAAAATGCTCGCCACCTGACGGGCAGGGCTGTGACGTCCTTTTGAGAGGGAACCAAAGTCACATCCTGGCCCTGGTTTGCTTTCCTGGCATGTTGTGTTTTCCACACTGGCTCTGCTGAGGGACGGCCCTTCCCTGTCCTGAGTCACAGAGAAGACGACCGTCCAGAATTTATCTCATGAAAAGAAAAGACTTTCCATGTGATGTTTGGGGCGTGGCTGGGATACGGGTGAAGCCGAGACCGTCATCGTCAGGGCCGATCACCCTCGGCCTCGCTGGCCAGCAGGGATCACGCATGCAGGGGCGTGGGCCTGTCTCCCTTCCCCGGCCTGTTGCCTCCCTTACCCAGTCTGCTCTCTTCCTGTTCCGTGAAGTCAGGGGCTTCTCACGTGGCTTCCCGATCACAGGTGGGCCAGGGAAGAGTCTTTCTCTGGCTCTGACCCAGTTGCGTGTACCAGAATGACGGTGAGCGAGGCTGCGTGTGTCGCCAGCTGGCTGTGTCCGCAGGGCCAGCCACCTCCGTGTGGTCCTCTTCCACGCATACAGGTGTCCTTGCCGGGGGGGAGGGCCGTGGGTTCACCAGGGAGCTACGCTGGTTGAGGAGATGCCAGCGCTTTAAAAAGCCTTTCAGGAGGTCCCGACGTGCACCTCGGTGGAGTACCTGGCCTTGCGTGGTCGATGTTACTCCTGAAAGTCATTTTGCCATAAGAGGCGGGGAAGTTGAAACGTATTCCGAGAGGCTGGCAGAAGCTGGACACTGCTGGGGGCAGGGGGCAAGGGAGGGGGCACGTGGCAACACACTGGGTACCTGGGCCACTATGGTGGGGGCGGGGGAATGGCCTGCTAGGAGCTGAACTCCACCTGCACCCAGCCTACTTATGTAGGACATCCTCACGTGCGCCCTGCAGCTCAAATAAAATAGAACAACCCAGAGGATCCATTTCAGGAGGGAAACGCACCGGGTGTGCCGTGCCCAGCTGTCACTGCAGGGTGGACGTGCTCTCGGGGTTAGAACGATGCTCTATTTCAATTTTATTTTGTTCTCTCTCTCTCTCTCTCTCTCTCTCTCTCTCTCTCTCTCTCTCTCTCTCTCTCCCTCTCTTTCGCTCCCTCCAAACCAGGAATTGCATGGGTTTTCTGTTAGTGCTCTGGCTTCGAGCCGGACTCCCTGGCATGTAGTGGATGCTCAGTGAGATGTCTGTTTAGCCAATTAAACAAATTTCCCTCCCCCCAAGGCCCTGCTCAGCGGAAAGGAATTTAATATGATGAGGAGACTGCAGCCCGCACAGGGGACACCTGTTTGGTTCCAATGATGCTGTTGAATCACACCAGAGACACTATCGAGTTAATTGGGGTAGAGCGAGTATTAATCTATGACAACCTTTGCCAGCTGTTCCCCAAGGGGAAGCTTCAAAACTCCCCATCTTCTTGGGTTGGTGTGACTGCGGGTATCCAGCAGCATTGGCCAGGCACAGCGGAGACACAGAGACCCCTCCACCCACAGGACACCTCAGGCCGTAGGGGAAGCCACCAGGTGCAGCCGGTCCTGGCTATTTCTCCTGGAGGTTCTCAGCCCGTCTCCTCTGAATCTGTGGCCCTGGGGCTGGGCTGGATCCCCTGAGTTCTTGCCGTGGACTGTGGGTGCTTCATGGACGACGGGGGCCCTGGACCATGCCATCTGAGCATTTCTGTCCCCCCCAACACATGTTCCCTCCATTATTTTTTAATCAAAGGTGATGTGCTCTGATGAGACAGCATCCCCGCCCCCCCACGGTTGTGCTGAGTTGCTATGGCAACGGTTTCACAAGGGGTGAATTTGCTTTTTCCTTTTAATTCTGTGATGCTCCCAGGCTTGCCAAAAATATCCTTATTTTCCTGGTCCCGACTGTGGGTCTAGGCACTTTGGGCAGGCAGCTATGAAAGCCACCTCCTCCGCCGTGTATGCACTGCAGCAAACAACCCCGTTCATAGCAATCAGCCGAACAAACTTTTTTTGAAACAGAAAGTGTTTTTAGCACCTAGACCACGTCCATCGATGTGCTAGGTAGGTCCTGGATTCAAAGAGAAACTAGACTCAACTCACAGCCTTCAAGGGCTCACCGTCCCTAAGAAAGATAGCTGGTGCACAGCTGCTGATGATACGCAGTCATGTAACAATGTAAGATGACATCACAATGAACATAACGCCATGTAATATATGATTTGTCAGTTGCGGGAATAAATTGGCGTGGGGTCCCGGTGGAGAAAGTGAATGACTCAGCCCAGCGTGGCAAGGGTTAGGAGGCAGCAGAAGTCGACTTGGGTTGCAGATCAATTGCATAGGAGCTGGGTGAGCTCGGGGAAATGACTATACCTCTCTGGGCCTCAGCCCCACCTCCTGCGGGGCTGTGGTGGAAACGAGGGGACACCACGCAGTTACAGTGCCCAGACCCTAAGCAGCTGTCACTAGAAGCAGCTCAAGAGAAGGACCATGGACAGGGCAGTGGGAGGGCCCACCAGCTCCTTGGCAGTGGCAGCTGGCCAGCAGCAAGGTGGCTGTGTGAAGACACCTGGTGTGTCTGTTTGGGGGATCTTGGAAAACCAGTGCAGCCAGTGCAGGGACAGAGTCACCACCCCCCGCTGTCCCCAGGCTTCCGGTGAGTGCCCTTTGAGAGCCTCTGCTGGGCAAGACGACATCACGGGCTACATGCTGGCAAGGGAGGCCCTGGAATGAACACGCACATTGCTCTCAAAGGTCTCTGTGTGCGCTCGGTGCAGGCCCTGGTGTCAGGTGCCTGGTCCCATCTGGGGTGCTGCAGACTGGCTTCCGCCTCCCTGCTGACTTGGGCGCTCTTTGGAGAAAGCCTCCCTCTTTGTCCATGGCCTTCTGTGATTTTTTCACGTGATGGAACTGGAGGGCGTTGAAGAATGCTGCCTTTTTAGTAGGTTTCAAAGGAACTCAGTGTGTACTATTTTTGAGTGGATGGCTCCCCGCTGTATTTTGAAATCTCTTCCCAGCATACACCGGACAGACTTTTATTTTTGCAACCTGGAAGTTTAAATGGTGCTGTTGACACAAGCACCTCATTAAGGAGAGTGTGGTCCTTAGCGTCTCTTCCAGGGGCTTCAGAGACCCCAGGGGAAGAAATTAACAGAGCAAGATGGCGTCTGCTTCCACTTAAGATCCCACACCTGAGAGCCCTGCACCGGGACACGGCAGGGAGTGAGACGTGGAGGTGCTTTTGCACTAAGCCTTTGCACTAAGCCAGGCAGATTTACCAAAATGCCACGGCCGCTCGTAGCCAGGGTGGGGCCAAGAGCCTGGAGGTGGGAGCCTTGTGGACAGAGGGGGGCTTCCGCAGTAGTTGGTGCTCGGTTGTGCTCCCAGGAACTGTCGGTTTTTCTCAGTGATGAATTCCAGGTGCCTGGAGTCCTACAGTCCTGACCTGGTGCTTACATTTAAAGTGATCAACCGCATTAGATTCCAGGTTGCAGCCCTGCCTTGGCTCCCTGGGGCTGAGTCGGCCCAGCCTAGCCTCCCGGGAGCCCGTCACCTGCTGCCTGCTCCGTCTCAACCTCGCTCTTTTCTGTCAGACTGGGGAAGCCCAGATAAAACTCAAGCTGTATTTGTAGAAATGCACGTCCTGGGGGGGGCGGGGGGGAGACACTTCTGTCATGTCACCAGTAGATTGCGATTTTGAGTTTTAACTGGGGTGTGGATTGTGACGCCATATTCTCATTCTCTCTGTCTCTCTCTCTCTCTCTCTGTCTCTCTCTCTCTCTCTCTCACACA
>NW_007247892.1:87714-100248 GCF_000164805.1 Carlito syrichta | reverse complement strand
CTGACTCAGTCCCTTGCTAGCCGAGGGACGGACTTGGGCAAATCACTCACCCTTTCTGGAATAGTTCCTGCATCTAGTTTTTGGTTTTTGTTTTTTGAGTTGGAGTCTCCCTCTCCCGCCCAAACTGGAGCGCAGTGGCACACTCCCGGCCACTGCAGCCTTGACCTGCTGGGCTCTGGCGATCCCTCTGCCTCAGCCTTCCAAGTAGCCGGAACTACAGGCACACGCTACCACACCAGGCTAATTTTTGATTTATTGTAGAGACGAGATCTCGCCAGGTTGCCTGGGAGGGTTTCGAACCCTCAGGCTCAGGCAATCCACTCACCTCGGCCTCCCAAAGTGCTGGGATGGCAGGCTGAGCCACCAAGCCCGGCCTGCATTCGTTTTTGTTAAAGCCATTACTAGAAATTACCTTCCCTAAGGCCACTGCCTTGCTAACTATGCTCTGTTGGAGCTATGGCCAGGCCATGTTTTCCTAAGCTTGGGCCCCCTCCCCTACCTTGGGGAGGTGAATCTTCCCCTCTTTCTGTCTCCCTCTCCCTCTCCCTCTCTCTTTCTCTCTAATCTCCTCTCTCTAATTTACTTTCTAAATAAATTATATTTCCCAATCTAAACAAAATAAAAGAAATTACCTTCCCTGAGTCCCTGGCGGTGCTGAAAGTGTGTGCGGAGAGGTTGAGTGACCTGCGTTCCCTGCCCCGGCCTGCACCCTCAGAGGTGCTTCGGCCTGGTCTCGGTTTCCCCATCCCTGGGGTGCCAGGGTCCCTGGGAGGCAGTGGATGACTGCCATCGTTGGCAGGGACAGCTGAGGTCACTCTGAGCCTTCTCGTCTGTGCCGGGAAGGGAAAGTGACATCCTGTGCGGTCTGGACAACCTGAGTAGAGCTTCCCTCTCAAAAGCGATTTGGATCAAGTTCAAGATGGCTGTACAAATGTCACCGCTCCTCCCGTCTCCCTATAGGACGTCTTTTGAAGTGTAGGAGACACAGAGGAGTACGCATCTTGGTACATTTCCTCAAAGTGAACACGCCCGTGTCACGAGCACCCAGATCTGAACATAACCAGCCACGCCCCAGACTCCCTCTTGTCTCCCAGACCTGGCCCTCCAGGAGCAGCTGACAGCCTGACTCTGACACCAGCTACGAGTGTTGCATGGTTCTGACCTCTATAAACATCAAGATTTCCTAACCTGCACACTCTTGACATTTGGGACTGGATAATTCCATGTTGTAAGAGGATTCTCTGGTGCATTGTAGGATTTCAGCAACACTCTGACCTCAACTCACCAGACGCCAGTAGCATCTAGTTACCCACCAGTTGTGACAATCAGAAATGACCCCGGACTTTGCCACAAGTCCCCTGGGGTTCAGAACTACCCCCATTGAGGACCACCGATGTAGCTAGACTCACAGTATCCGGATATTTTTTTTTTTGCCCGGGGTTTGGGTCATCAACATGCCTGGGAGGTTCAGTCATGCTGTTACATGGAATTTAGTCCCAAACTCTCCTTGCCATGTAGAATGCATCCATCCTACCATTGGTGGGCAGTTGGGTTGCTCCTATCATGGGTCTGTAATGGACAGTGTTGCTGTGGACACGTGTACAGGTCTTTTGGTGAACACCCATGTGCATTTCTGCCGGGTATAGGTTTGTTGTATGATCACAGGGGGGCTTCCTGACCTGGTGAGCTGCCCCAGGCAAGCAACGTTTCCCCTCAGCTTTCCCTGGGTCTGGAGCCATAAACTCAAGTGTTCCGATGGCCATCACCACAGCTGCCATCTCTCCAGTTAAGCCATGAACACACACACACCACACAGCCCACCGGGGTCCGCCAGTATTTGACCAACGGCCCACAATCCCAGCCTCCTCTCCTGACAGGGTCTGGGTGGCCGCCTGTGGCTCCAGCCCAGGAGCCAGCCACGAGGGATGGCATCGTTCAACCTAGAGAAGCCGTGCTCTGTGCTGTGGTGAGAAAGGTTCTTCTGACCCACTGTTGGGTGCTGGCCAATGCAGCAGGATTTGGGTGCTAAACTTCTCAGTCCCCAGGTGAATTTATTTTTATTTCTCTCTTTCTCTCTCTTGCTGTCTCTCTCTCTCGCTATCTCTCTCTCACTCTCTCTCTCTCTATGTGTTTCTTTTTCTCTTGCTCTTGTATGTATGTGTACACACACGTGCACACACACGCACACGCACGCACACACACACACCTGTGGGCACATTCTCTTTCCCTCATCCTCGCAATTGCAATGGATGAAGTGGCTCTAAGAGTGTGAAAACCCCAGGCCAGGGCATTGCAGGGGCACAGGGAGTGTTAAGCACTCTCAAGGTGTCCGTGAGCCTGAGGCACCAGGCAGTGCATGTGTGCACACGTGTGTGCGCCTGTGCGTGTGTGCGTGCACCCATATGTTACAGGTGCAGTCCGTGGTGCTCATTGGGATGGGAATGAGAACCACAAGTTAAATGTTTTGAAGACCAGAGGAAGTGGAAACCTCAAGAAAAGTTTCCAAAAATAGGGCTGAGCCTGGAAAGTTGGGTGGAATTTGGTCCGCGCAGACCTGGGACCGGAGTCAGGAAGGATGGGAGCAACCCCAGGGAGGCGGAGCACACAGGCTGCCCACGAGGGCTCGAGGATGTCCACGCCACTTGTGCCTGTCCAACTCTGGCCTTCCTCACCAAGACCTCTCACTGAAATCTACCTGCCTGAGCCTCACTTGGCTCAGGAGAGAGAGGAAGAACACGTGACTGTGGTCTTGCAGAGTGGTGGAGGGAGACCTGGTCTCTTTGGAGCTGACTCTGGCCCAGTCTCCACAAGTCACGTGGGGCCAAAGAGAGTGGCCCCAGGTCTGAGTGGCTGCCAAGATTTAGGTGATCCAGGTAAATGGAAAGGCCAGAGACATGGCGCCCGTCCCAATGCCATTCGGAGAATCCCACTGAGCACTTCCTCGAGACAGGCTGTGTCACGCATCCTGCAAGCCCTCAGCAAGCCTGTCGAAGCATCACCATGACCTCGGCAGATGGCCAATGGCCTCGGTGTCTCTAGTGCCTTTGCCATAAATGCAATAAAATCTGGGCGCTGTAGAAAGAGCTTGGGACTTGGACGGGACATGGGTTGGGGCCCAGAATGACCCCAGGTGCTTGCCTCACCTCTAGTCCTTGTGGGGGGCACACAGCCACCACCTTCCAGGGGCGCCGAGGCTGCATGGAATGGCAAATGCTGGGCTTGGAGTGAGCCCAGCAGTGTCATTCCCGGGAGTGCTATGGACATACTTGTGCGTACCTCCTGGAAAGTTCACCTTGTCTTGGTTACGGTTCTGCAAGCGTTGACAAATGCATAGAGCCCTGTGATTTGCAAATATTTTCTTCCAGTCTATGGCTTGTCTGCATTCTCTTAACAGTGTCTTCCAGAGAGAAAAAGTTTTAAATTTTGATAATCCAGTTTGCCAGTGTTGTCTTGGATAGATTGTGCTTCCGGTGTTAAGTTTAAGAACTCTGCCTAGTTCAAAGTCACAGACATGTTTCTTCTATGTATTTTTCTAAAGGTAGTATAGTTTGGGGTTTGCATTTATGTTTATGATCTAGTTTGTTTGTGGTTTTTTTTTTATAAGTCATGAGTTTTCTTTTTGTTGTTGTTTTGTAAGAAATTGAGTGTCAAGTTCATATATCCATATTTCTGTCTATCTACCTATTCATGCATATTTTACATATGGAAGTCTACTTGTTCCAGCACCATTTGTTGAAATAGCTAGTATTTGTTCATTGAATTGCCTTTGCATTTAAAAATAAAATCAATTGGTCATATTTATAGGAATCTATTTCTGGACCCGCTACCTGTTCCATTCATGTATGTATTTCTCCTTTTGCTAGCACTGCACAGTCTTGATAACTAGAGCTTTATAGTAAATCTAGAAGTGAGGTAGCATGAGTTCACCAAATTAGTTCTCTTTTCAAATTGTTTTGTCTATGCTTGGTTCTTTGCCTTTACAAATAAACATTGGAGTCAGCTTGTTGACGTCTACAAACATTCCTGCTGGGGTTTTCATTGGGTTAGCATTGACTCTCTACATCGATTTGGGGAAAATTCACATCTTAATGGTATTGAGTCTTTGAACTCATGATCATAACATTTCTCTCTACTTATTTAGGTCTTCTTTGCTTTACTTCATCAGTATTTTATTGTTTTCAACAATAATATTATGCACATATTTTGTTAGATTTATACTATATATTTTATTTTTGGCACTACCGTAAATGATACCTTTTATTTGAATTCAAATTATTTGTTGCTTAAATATAGAAGTGCAATTGATCTTTTAATATTGACGTTGTATTCTATGACCATTTAAAATTCACTTATTAGTTATATGATCTTTTGGTAAATTCATATTTTCTCTATAGATGTAGGATTTTCTATATATACAATCATGTTTTCTACAATTAAAGATAATTGTATATCTTCCTTATATGTAAGGAACCTATATGCCTATAATTTATTTTTCTTGCCTTTTTGTATCGGCCAGAACTTCCAGTGTGATATTGAATGGGGGTGGTGAGATTAAACATCCTTATATATTATGCATTTGCTTGATCTTAGGGGGAAAGCATTTAATTTTTCACCATTAAGTATGATCTTCACTGCATGTTGGTTTGCTTTACTTTGTAGATGCTATTTATCAGATTTAGAAAGTTCTCTGACATGTCTAATATGCAATGAGCTTTTTCTGTGTGTGAGTTGGAGTCTCACTCTGTCGCCCAGGCTGGAGAGCAGTGGCACACTCACTGCCACCCCTGCACCGTCCCGCGGGCTCCAGAGATCCTTCTAAGTAGCCAGAACTACAGGCATGCGCTACCATGCCCGACTAATTTTTGATTTATTGTAGATGCGAGGTCTTGCCAAGTTGCCCCGGCTGGTCTCGAACCCATGGACTCAGGCAATCCCCTCGCCTCGGCCTCCCAAAATGCTGGGATTTCAGGCTGAGCCACCAAGCACAGCCAAGCTTTTATCATGAATGGATGTTCACTTTTGTCAAAACTTTCTTCTGCCTCTACTGACATAATTATGTTTTTTCCTCCTTCTGTTAGTGTGGTGTGAATTATATTAATTGATTTTTTTTAAATGTTGACCCAAACTTGCATTATCTTTTCAATATATTGCAGAATTCAACTTGCTAATATCTTGTTGACTACGTCTTGTCTCTTTCAATTGTTATTATCGATCTGCAGTTTTCTTTTCTTGTACTGGCTTTGATTTTGGGAGCAGAGTAAAGCTGCCTCGTTAAGATGATTTGGGGAGCATTCCATACAATGAGTTGGAACGTGTTCTTTCCTTTTATTTTCTGGAGGGAAAAAAATGTGTAGAATTGATATTTTCTTCTTTATGTTTGTGGCAGAATTTGTCAGTGACATCATTTGGAGATTTCTTTTTCCAGAAGGTTTTTTAACCTATGAATTTAATTTCTCTTGTAGCTATAAGGATGGTTTGGTTTATCTTTTTTCTTAGGTAAGTTTTGGCAGTTTGTGTTTTTCAATGAATTGGTCCGTTTTATCCACCTAGTCAAACTTATGGGTAAATAGTTGTTTTTTAACAATTTCAGTAATCTCTTATCCTTTTGATGTCAGCAAAGGTTGTAGCCCCTCTTTGAGTCTTTTTTTTTTTTTTTTTTGAGTTGGAGTCTCACTCTGTTGCCTAGACTGGAGTGCAGTGGCCGCTCCTGTCCACCTCAGCCTCGACCTGCTGGGCTCTGGCGATCCTTCCGCTTCAGCCTTCCAAGTAGCTGGAACTACAGGCGCGCGCTACCACGCCCGGCGAGTTTTTTTTTTTATTTATTGTAGAGATGAGGTCTCGCCAAGTTGCCCAGGCGGGTCTCGAACCCACAGGCTCAGGCAATCCACTCACCTCAGCCTCCCAAAGCGTGGGATTACAGGCTGAGCCACCGAGTTTGGCTTGGTTTAACTTTCAAGTTCAGGGAGCATTTTTTCAAAATCTTTCTGTTATTGACTTCTGTTTTACAACCACTATGATCAAAAGACATCCTTTTATAATTTTAATGTTTTTAAGCTCGTTAAGATTTGTATTATGGTTTAGATAGATAAATTTCTTGTAGGCAAGATTTAGAAAGTGTTCAGACATCCTGTCAGCAGGTTGACCAGCCCTGTGGGCGGTATATGTGAATTCAGTGTGGACTCCCAGTCCACCCCACCCCCTCAGCTCACCAAAAGAAAACTCCATCAAGGTGATTCCCAGACTGGGAACCAAAAAGCCTAGAAATGATGAGACCACCCCTCCTCCCATTGGCCTGGAGAGATGTCAATCTCACCTGAGCCCCACCCTCCTCAGCATAGCCATCTTTGTGAAGTTATCACCAGCTTATTGTCAATCTCTCACTCATGCCAGCTCTGGCATATCTATTTTTGCCCCTCTTTTTTCTCTAATACACTTTGTTTTAAAACTTAAAAAAAAAGCCGGGCTCGGTGGCTCAGCCTGTAATCCCGCGTCTTTGGGAGGCTGAGGTGAGTGGATTGCCTGAGCCCGCGGGTTCGAGACCCGCCTGGGCAGCGAGACCTCATCTCTACAATAAATCAAAAAATCAGCCGGGCGTGGTAGCGCATGCCTATAATTCCGGCTACTTGGAAGGCTGAGGCAGAAGGATCGCCAGAGCCCAGCGGGTCGAGGCTGTGGTGGCCGGGAGCGGCCACTGCACTCCAGTCTGGGTGACGGAGTGAGACTCCAACTCAAAAAACAAAACAAAAAAAACAAAAAAGAAAGGGGTTTTTCCTGGAGCATCAGTGCTCAACACTGGGAGCTAGAGGAGGAGACCCCAGTGAACCCACCACAATGTCTTTCTCACGCTCTGTCCTCCCTCCCGGATCCACCTGCCCAGGACTTCTTGTCGGAGTCCTCAGGCTTCCGTTGCATTCTGCCCGGGGTCCTCGGTTGTGATCTGCGGTGGGTAAGCTCCATCTGGGTGGGCACGGCAAGCCTGTCTTTGCCTTCTTCCTTCATGATGATCCTATGGCTCCTGGGCAAGCATCCTCGAATTGCGACAGAGAACAGACCCAGCAACAGACGTGGCCCAGTCCAGGAGGCACGCCGGGCTAGACCCAGGCTCCTCCGTCGTCCCCTTCACCAGGATTTGCCTGCTTGTCACAGCCCTCAGTTCTGTCGGCCCCCGTCAGGAGGCCGCGACCTTGCCTGTGTGGTGCGCCGTTCCGAGGCCAGCCTCCTGGCAGTCCCTGCTGGTTTGTAAGCATCCACGGAGGACGTGTAGGCTCTGACACCTGTCCACCTCTTGCCTGACCCTCCGCTCTGCCATGCTTTAGCCCTGGTCTTGAGGGCGTGAGGGGATCGTGTGTTCTCGTCTCATGCTCCCAGCAGAATCCACTTAAAATCCACCGGGCCTAAACATGGAAAATGGAGAAATCGAGCCTGAGGTGAGCCTTGAGAAGACGGGTCCATGCCACACACGTGTGCTGGGAGCCTGGTTCCACGCAGCACACAGCCAGGATGAAACTTCCAGGACGGCTCAAGAGCAGAGACATGAGTACTGGCTGCCCCACAGCACCCTTGGGAGGTGGTTTCCACTCCTGTCCTTATTGAACAGATAAGGAAACTGAGGCATGGGGAAGGTTGGTCACTTGCCCTCATCATGACTGCCGAAAAGGAACTGCCCTGGGGCTCAGTCCCATGCCTGGTTCTTCTGCCCATGTCATCAACCCCAACCTGTCCTGCTTGTGTCTAGCTTAAATACCTCCGCACTATCAAGACCCCACTGCCTTGTTCCCCTCTCAGTATGACATTATCTTATGACCACGTGTTTACGTCTATATTCTTTTTAAGTGTTGAGCCCTTGAAGGTCAGAGGTGACGGGTAGCCTGCTGGTATCCCTCATGTCTATCCAACACCTCCTGGCAGAGCGGGCCTTCAATGTTTGTGGAGTGAATCATAGATGGCTGGGTGGCACTCAGAATCTATCCCGCCTGTTATATCTAGACAGCAGAGACCCTGAGAGCATTTGATGAGAGGCATGATCTTTACAGTGTTTGTACGGAAGCTTCTCTGTAATTTCCTGGTGAACTAGGTCACCCAGAGAGCCTGGGCCACAGATGGTATCCTCTGAAGAGATAAAACTGAAGGCATGGGCCCTTGGACAAATCCTGAAATCACTGCTATTTCATAGATTGGCCATGAGTAGAGTTTGTCAGATGTAGCAAATAAAATATAGGCTGCCCAGTTGCATCTAGACACCAGATAAACGACCCATAACTGTCTGGGATAAGTAGATCCCATGTGATATGTAGAGGTACTTATACTAAAAAAAAATTTTTATTGTGGTTAAAATTTGAATGCCACAGGGCATTCTGTGTTTTTTTTGTGTTGTTGTTATTGGGTTTTTTGGGGGGGGTTGTTTTTGTTTTTGAATTGGAGTCTCACTCTGTCACCCAGACTGGAGTGCAGTGGCCGCTCCCGGCCACCGCAGCCTCGACCCACTGGACTCCCGCCATCCTTCTGCCTCAGCCTTCCAAGTAGCTGGAACCACAGGCGCGTGCTACCACGCCTGGCTAGTTTTTTGATTTATTATAGAGATGAGGTCTCGCCAAGTTGCCCAGGTGGATCTCGAACCCGCGGGCTCAGAGCATTCTGTGTTTTACCGGAGGACTTTCATGAAGGTTTTGTCTGACAACCCTTGCCAAGCAGCCTCTCACTTTAGACCCATCTGTAACTGACTCTGGCCTTTTCGGTGTTTGCCAAACACTTCTGAGCAATGGGTTAGCTATCAGTCACCCCATCCAAATCACCCCTCAGTAGTAAGGCCCGGGGCGGGGGTGAGGGCTACGATGGGGCCAGAAGTCAAGTCTCCTGGCCCAGAGCAGCACGCCGGCACAGCCCGCTGGGGACAGGGGAGGGTCAGGATGTTTTCACCCCTGCACAAATATTACTGTAAAATCAGTCCAGGGGCATGGTGGCTGGGCCAGGCTGCTGCAGGTCAGGCCCAGGTCAGGCCAGTCTCAGCCCAGCTGGGTCCTGAGAGGAGCCTTTCAAGGGAGGAAGGTCTGATGGCCCCCGTGTCCCCAAGCCTCCACAAACAAGCTGCCACTCACTCTTGTTCCTTCTCCTTGGAAAGGTCTGCCTGAGTCACCTCTGGGAACCACGCTTTGAAGATTTCCTTCCAAAAGCACTTTCTGTTCCTTTTTCTGAAGAGACGCAGCTTAGGGGAGATTTATGTAACCACCACCTCCTTAGCGGGAACAGATGGCCAGCCGGGGCCACCTCACTCCTCGGAGCGGCTCTGCTCTAGGGGCAAAACCGAGACTGTCTGGAAGGCAGTGTCCTCCGAGGCTCCGGGGGATGCTGCCTCAGTGTCCAGGATGGCTTTGCCCACCTGTCAACCCTCCACACCACACTCGGCCACCATGTGCCGCACGGTGACCCTAAAACTATGGCCAGGGACCCTGACACTGGACACCATCCTGGGATCAGAGAACACGTCGTCCCATAGCTGTGATCCTAACCATCGTGTGTGGCTCACTCCTATGCTCACAGCAATGCCCTTAATTTTTGGAGTTCAAAGATCCCAAAAAGTAACAGACACCCGTAAGCTGACTGACCAGAGTAGACCGTTCATAACGTTCCATCGTGTTTTCCTCCTTGTTTCTTAAAATAAACCATTAGTGTTGAAATCTTTCTCAGTTCCTGTGGATACGCTTACTTTCAGATACACAGATCCGTGCATAAGATATGATATCATCATGCCTGCATGGTCTTAATTTCGAGAATGCTGAGTTTATTTTGTGACTTGTCTTTTACCCCCGGAAAACATTTGCATGCAGCCTGAGAACCTCCCAGGAGCCCTCTTCTAAGAGGCAATCTTGATTGTTTTCCCATTTTTAAATGAGAAGCTTGAGTCTCAGAGAAGTTAAGAAGGGAGCCCAGGCTGGGATCGGTGGCTCAGCCTGTAATCCCAGCGCTTTGGGAGGCCCAGATGAGTGGATTGTCCAAGCCTGTGCATTTGAGACCTGCCTGGGCAGTTTGACGAGACCTCATCTCTACAATAAATCAAAAATTAGCCAGGCGTGGCGGCGCGCACCTGTAGTTCTGGCTCCTCGGAAGGCTGAGGCGGAAGCATCACCGGAGCCCAGCAGGTCGAGGCTGCGGTGGCCGGGAGCGGCCACTGCACTCCAGTCTGGGCGACCGAGTGAGACTCCAATTCAAAAAAAAAAAAAGAAAGAAGCGAGCCCAGATCACACAGCAGGCAAATGTTGGCTCTGGGGCCAGATCTCATCGTGCCTTCAAGATTCTTGGCTAATGGTTCTAGGGTTCATTCATTCACCAAGTGTATTTCAAGATCGACTCTGGCACAGGCACTGGGGTAACCATGGCAAATAAGCACAGCCTTTACAGACACCATTGACCTTGAAGCTTTCTGTATACTCTGTCCTGGTGTTCCCTCGTGAACAGGCCAGCCAGTATTTTTCTAATCTGCCTTCAATGTCTCTGGTGGGGATGCTTGTGTCCCTGTCCGCCCTGGGTCCTGCTGGTGCCTGGTTTGGCAGGGGAAGCTCGTTTTCCTGCTCTGTCTCCTTGGGCTGCACCCTTTGCTGCATGAGAGCCCTCCTGGTGTTTGAAGTCAGGGGTCCCACCCTCCAAGTCTGTTCTGAGTTGAAAACCCATCTACAGATCCCAATCTCAGAGGCCCAGTGGCGAGCCCAGTTGCTCTTTTCAACAATGGCGGACCACAAGAAGGCCGTCTTGAAACGGGGCTCAAAGTTGACTGGCTCAAAGTGACTTTCCCTCACCACCTACACCCAGGGTGACTCCGGCCGACATCCCCTCGTTCTGACCACGAGCCATCGCTTGATCAAATCTTCCTAGCTTCCAACTGATGGAATCGAGATTGACTTTTTGTTTTCCAGTCAAGGGATTCTGCTGTTTAAAGTTCTTTTTAGGTTTAAGCAAGCACTTCCCATTTAGAATCTATCTTACAAAGAAAAAAAAGACATCAAAACAAAACCAACAGCTTGAGACGGATTGAGAGGCAGGGCTGGATAGATGGGAACGCATCTCAGCAGTATGCCTTAGAGTGCAATGGGGGCGTGTGCAGCCATCCCAGAACAACTGCCAAAGAGTGTCTGGTTAATTGATCACACAAAAAGCACACGGCTGGAAATAATTGGTTCCTGATTTCCTCACTTGGGTGACAGTTGGATAAGAGGTGCATATACTACTCCAGCGTTTGAGTTACAAAAACGATACAGGGAATACTCATAATTACTGAGTGACCATCTTGTGTCCTGTTCTAACCTTTATGACAGTGGTCCTCAACCTTTTTGGCATCTGGAACTGGTTTTGTGGTCGGCAGTTTCCCCAAGGACCAGGGTTGGGGGAGGATGATTTCAGGATAATTCAAGTGCATCACATTTATTGTGCACTGGATTTCTGTTATTTTTACATTGCAATGAAATAATTATACAACTCACCCTTAAAAAAAAGGCACAGGCCAGGAGTGGTGGCTCACATCTGTAATCCCAGCATTTGGGGAAGCTGAGGTGAGAGAATTGCCTGAGCCCATGGGTTCGAGACCAGCCTGGGCAACTTGGTGAGACCTCATCTCTACAATGATAAATAAATAAATCAACCAGGCATAGTGGCGAGTGCCTGTAGTTCCAGCTACTCGGAAGGCTGAGGAGGAAGGATTGCCGGAGCCCAGCAGGCCGAGGCTGCGGAGGCTGGGAGCAGCCACTGCACTCCAGTCTGGGCGACATTGTGAGACTCCAACTCAAAAAAAAAAGTAATACCTAGACGACATCTCTTAAAATACATTTTTTGGCACCCCGATATGTATTAATATATGTTAAATCAGCGTGTTAATTTACATATATTAACAGAGTGTGTTTACATATAAACACACGTTTATAAATATGCCGCTGGCTTGAGGGGTGCAGCCTGCATCTGGAAACTGCACCTGGCCTGCTCCCAGCCTCTTAGTGGTCTCTTCCAGTCACTGGCCTCCAAGTTGCCACCAGAAGGACAGCACCGTAGTAGGCATAGAAAGGCCGAGCGCACGTCGGTCCGAAGTTGCTCGTGCCAGGCCAAGCAGGCGTTCAGAGGCCCCTTGTAGACTCGGTCATGGTCAGACTTCAACAAGAGGCCACAGAGCTCCAAGGCGGGTCCAGGAGCTGGAACAGTCTGCCCGGGCACCTGCGTGCCTCCTGTGCTCCAGGCCCAGCACGGAGTCTCACGCCAGAGTCCTGAGGCTGGGCGCAGGGCGGGAGTGCCTGGGCTCAGTCAGACACACCTGGCGCTCAGCCCTGGCTCCAACACAGATTAACACTGCGGCCTTGACCTCAGCTGAGCCATCTTGCTACAGGCTGAAAGAGGCCATTGTGGTTATGTGAGAGCAGTCATTTAGAAAAGACTTAACACCGTTTGCTCTTTGTGACGAGTCAGGCTGAATGTAAAAGCAGCTTAAACTTAAAGTGCAAGCTCTCCCCACTCCCACCCCTCTTCTCCCCCCACCCCCCCACCCCACCCCCAACCCCC
>NW_007247892.1:86093-87694 GCF_000164805.1 Carlito syrichta | reverse complement strand
TTCCTCTGCTAGGCTGACTGACTGGTAAACAGCCAGCAAACCAGACTCCCTAACAATTAGGAGAGCAGTCTGGAAGCCTGGTATGGGCACTGCCCACCTGCACTCCATGAATACAAGGACATCCGACCATGATAGGCCAGAACTCTGGGAATGAGACATTGTTACAATTGTATTTTTAAACAATGTAGATCTCTCCTTTAAATGTCGTGACTTTCCTTTTCTTCCAAATGCTGCAATTGTCTGCTCCTTCCTCTGACACACTGTAAAGAAACACTCTGTAAAATTCCAAAAATATTATCTAAGATGTCAGCATGACTGCGGGACTTTGTGTCACGTCAGTGGTCATGTGTCCAAAAATGTTAGGTCTTGAGTCATGCTAAAACTGCACTTAGATAGAAGGAATGAATCCGTGTTGCTTTGAGTGGGTTTTTTGGGTAGGGATGTGACCTGTCTCCCTATAATCTGGTGTAGAAATGAAACGCTCCCTTTTCTCCCTGTCTCGGCCTCTCGTCTTTTAATGAGCCTCAGGGGAAGAGCCGCCGGTGTGTTGGATGAGGCCGTAACAATCTGTAAAGTGGGGATGCAATCATTCGCTCCACCAGCATAGTTGAGTGACTGAAGGAGAGATTTAACATCTCCAGCACCTTCCCTGACCGTAGGAACGGCCTGGGAGCCTGGACGAGGGTCTTTTGGGCTGGAGCGAGGAAGGGCACCCCTGGAGGGTGAGCAGCAGGGAGCCGTTCAACACAGAAGCAGGACGTTCTGACCCCCGAATGCAAATCTTCTGGCCTCATGTGCAATCTGGCACAGTGGTGGGGTCAGGAGGCTCTTCTGGGGGAGTCTGCCCTGTGCCCCGGAAACCACGTGGTGCTCACACCAGTGACTCGGACACTGTGTGTCTGGAAGTCAACCTTGACCAGTGGCCATGTGTGTACGAGGTTGTATGCACATCCACATGAGTGTATGAGGTTGTTTCTCGGGGCATGGTTTCTAATAGGAAAAAATGGAATTTCCTGAGTCTCCAATGATTAAATGGTGGCTTGGGTTCGTGACGGAATATTTTACAGCCGCTAAAATGGAATTCTGGTGGACTTTTTAATACAGGGATTTGCAAATGCATGTTTAAATGTATTTTCTCTCCTGTTCTCTCTCACACACAGAGGGAAAAAAAGATGATCAAGATGTTAATTGTGCCGGGTTCGGTGGCTCAGCCTGTCATCCCAGCAATTTGGGAGGTCAAGGCGAGTGAATCACCTGAGTCCGCGGGTTCGAGACCTGCCCAGGCAACTTGGCGAGACCTCGTCTCTACAACAAATCAAAAATTAGCCAGGCGTGGTAGCAGGCACCTGTAGTTCCGGCTACTTGGAAGGCTGAGGGGGAAGGATCGCCGGAGCCCGTCAGGTCGAGGCTGCGGTGGCCATGAGCGTGCCACTGCTTTCCAGTCTGGGCGACAGAGTGACACTCCAACTCAAAAACAAAACAAAACAAAAAAATTAATTGTGATTATGTGGTGGGATTATGCTTTCTCATTTTTGTCTTTATCCCGTGTCCTATTGTCTTAGTGCTCTATGCTGAGGATTTTTTTTTTTTTTTTTTTTTTT
>NW_007247892.1:77621-85936 GCF_000164805.1 Carlito syrichta | reverse complement strand
AGTTGCCCAGGCGGGTCTCGAACCCGCGGGTTCAGGCAATCCACTCACCTCAGCCTCCCAAGGCGTGGGATGACAGGCTGAGCCACCGAGCCCGGCTATGCTGAGGATATTATTTTTAAAATTAGAAGAGGAATACACGTTTTAACAAGCCATGCTGTCGTGGAAAGGCCTGTGAGTCTCAACACGCCCCCACTGGCTGTCAAGTGGTCCTGGAAGCGTCTGCCTTAAAAGGATGCTGTGAATGCTACCTTGTATAGATGAATGTACATGCTGTCAGTGGTGAAATCACAAAAGCAGAGCCGTGTTTTGCAGTAGAAGTTGTAGTCGCTCAGTCACCCCGATTTTCTGTGGGCGCCCCCGCCCAAGCCCCGGCCAGTCTGGCTCCCTGTGGGGTCCTCCCTGCCTGAGCCCCGAGGGTGCCACTGAATCTGCTCTCTCTCCTTCTTCACAGCTGCCCATGATGGGAGGAGCATTCATGGACTCACCCAACGAGGACTTCAGCACCGAGTACTCGCTGTTTAACTCCTCCGCCAACGTCCACGCGGCCTCCAATGGCCAGGGCCAGCCGGAGGAGTCTCCTCGGTCCTCCAACGATGCCGTCTTGCTGTGGATTGCCATCATAGCCACGCTGGGGAACATCGTGGTGGTCGGGGTGGTGTACGCCTTCACCTTCTGAGGGCCAGGCCTATCCGCAGTTCCAGGACACGCACCCTGCAGGGTGCTTACCATGGGGTGAGGCTCTGTATGCGGTGCCATCTTGTTGCTGGCCTCTGCTACGCCTGTGTTCTAGAAACAGGAATTTTGACCGGGGCAGCGACCATGCATCCAGAATTCCCGCCCTGCAACCCTGATTTCAAAGATTCCATGCTGTGGTCAAGCTGATTCAGAAAACCCAGGAGGGTGGGCTTTCCCACCCCCGGAGGCTTGACAAGGCGAGGCCTCCACCACGCAGACGGGGGGATTCTTGAAACTGCATTTTGAGAACACGAGACCAGATGGAACAGCCAGTTAGGTTTAAAATATAGACACGGTTTCATGATCGCTTGCTGGCGGTGAGTAATCACTGGTGTGTCTTGTTTTGATACAGACGCATCAAACCTAGTCAGGGGCTGGCACCTGCCACTGCCGCCACGCTTCTGCCCGCCAGCTGCTGTGGAGGTCACAAGAGCAGCTCTCAGACTCTCAGTGTTCCCGACCCAATCTGAGTTTGAGATCCATCTCCTTGGCGTATGGACGGCCACCTGGTAGGGTGGTAGGACTTTCCTAATTTTGATTTAGAAATGGCGTCTTTGGCTGGGGGCAGTAGCTCATGCCTGTAATCCCAGCACTTTGGGAGGCCGAGACAGGAGGATTGCTTGAGCCCAGGAGTTCAAGACCAGCCCGGGCAACATAGTAAGATCTCGTCTCTACCCCCCAAAAATTAGCTGGGTGTGGTGGCACATGCCTGTAGTCCCCAGCTACTCGGAAAGATGAGGCGAAAGGATTGCGTGAGTCCAGGAGATCGAGGCTACAGCGAGCTGTGATCGTGTCGCCGCACTCCAGCCTGGGTGACCGAGTGAGACTCCAACCCCCCACAAAAGAAAAACAAATGGCACCTTTGTCACCAGACACCCGGCCCCTTTTGAGACCCAGGCCCATCAGGACACCCAGGAATGGGGCAGTTCCCAGGGACGTGATGGGGTTTCTGGGGGTGTTGGTGGTGGTTTTCATCTGCTGGATGGACTTCCTCTTCTTTTTAAGACGGGGAGAGGATGTCTTCAAACACTAGGTCTCTGCCAGGCGCCAAGCTTCATTCACAGGTGGGCTGAGAGGGGCGTGGCTGCCGGTGCTCATCAGAGCAGGTACGTGGAGGAGTCAGAACACAGAAATGTTTCTTAAACCCCTGCCCCAGCCAAGAGCCCTCCTGAGCTGCACGGCGGCCGGCTGTTCGAGTCCCGTGTGTTACACTCGGCTTGGACCCAGCGTGTTCTCTGTCGGGTGTGACGTGCTTCTGCCCAGGTCAATTTCCCTACATTCTTAAAAATCAGTGTTTGGGGTCTTGGCTGAGCAGAAAGCCCCCGAGTCAAAGCCAGAGTGGGGAAGCAGTCCTGGGAGGGCCCATTTGAATCTCATCCCCCCGTCCCCCGCCCCCGGGGGGACCCCTCCCTGCCATCACAGGAGCGAGAAGGGTCTCAGATAGCAGCTGACTCGCCGGCAGCCCAGAGCCGCCTTCTCCTGCTTTGTCCCTACACTGGAAAAAACAATGCACAACACGTGGCATCCGTTCCCCTCTGTGGTGGAGAAACCCAAAAGGCTGGTGGAGAAGCCCTTGTGCGTTTTGGGGGACAATAGCAAAGAGGCCGAATCTGCCACTGAGGTCTCAGGAGAGATAAGTGTTGTCGATGACAGTCAAGGGACATCGTAATTGTCTGGAGGCAGCTCTGGTGTCGGAGGGCCCCCGTGACGGCAGAATGACTAGCCTGGCCCCCAGACACTGCCCACTCACGGCCACCAGGCCTCACCGGCCACGCCTGCCACTGCCACCACACATCTGCCCGCCAGTGTTTCAGCTGCTGTGGAGGTCACAAGTGCAGAGAACCCACCTGACCTTGGCAGTGAGGGAGAGGGGGCCAGACCATCTGGGACCCCTGGAATCATGGGCAGGGTCACTGTATCTCAGTCTCCTATGGTTTTCTTATCTGTTTTTCTCCCACCATCACGCAGATAGCAAAGAGGATAGAAGTGCACGTTCACGTCCAGTGAGAGTAAAGGATAGATTTCCAGCCTGAAAGTCTGGAAGTGCACTCCCTTCCCCTCCTCGGGGCTCAGTCTTGGCGGTTAGGTGAAGGGTAAAAGACACTTGACCGCATTGCTTGAGTGTCGTGTCCAAGCGCTGCGAGACTGACATGCATGGACCTACGCCTTACGATCACCACATCGCAGCCCTGCTCCATTGCTCAGACGAGAAAGCAGAGGCTCAGAGGCGTGAAGAGACCTCCCTGTGGCCACGCAGCATGAAAGGATTTGAATCTGGGCTCTCAGGCTCTGAGCCCCCCACCACATCATGCTGTCTTCCGTGACTGGGCAGCACCCCCAAGGCTCATCGGAACCAGGCCCTGCTTCCCCGGGGGGTGTGTCCGACGTGGCCTGGGCCAGCTCTGGCTTTTCTGGGTGCCTCAGAATGGGGCCTGCTCAGCGAGCCCCGCCCCGATGCCTGATACGTTGACCCAGGGTGCCAATGCCCCCTGTTGAAAGTTGAATTCAAGTAGTCTCACGGTCAGGTCCCAGTAAAGCTTCTGGAGACCTGTTTTCTCGGGATGCAGACAGAGCCAACCCCCTGGCTGGCAGAAGTGTCCACACCGGAAGAGGCTCTGGAGTTGCAAGCCAGAGTCAGGACTGCCCTGCTTTGCAAGTTGACCCCAGCCTGGCTCAGGCCTTTTGTTGAGCCCCAGGGGGGACGGTTCCTCCTCCCTCAGCCTCCAGCCAAGGGCCACCATTCTGGTTTCTTTCTGGTAGACCCCAGAGCACCCTCTGATTGGAACAGTTAGTGCCGAGGAAGAAAGGGCTTTGCCTCCTCAGTGGCTGTTCCTCAGAGATGGGGTCCTGCTTTTGCTGGAATTTTCTCTCTGTGCTTGCCCCTCTGTGTCTGTGTCCTCTGCAAGCCACGGAGTGTTCCACACCAGGTTCATTCGCAGCTTGGTCATTAGGGCTTTTCGGGGCTGGGGTGAGCTAGTGGAAAGGTATTAAAGCATGTCAGTGGGGGAGCTTGGCCACTGGGGCGTGTCTCAGCAGAGGCTTTCCCAGTTTGCAAATGTCTATAATCAGGCAACCTGTAGATGTTCATTGGTGCCCGTTAACCAATTAGGAGCGAGGTTTCTCCCCTCCCACAGAGCCTGGAGCCCGGGATGCCGTCTCCCTCCGCTGACATTTCAAAGAAATGGCTCCCAAGTCGGAAGCATTTCCTGGAGGGCACTTTTGTTTCACAAGAGCAACTCTAAGGCTGTGAGTGGTGGCACTGCGGCCTTTGAGAAGAGACCAGGGACCACATTCACCAGGCCTGTCCTAAGGGAACTTGAGCCTCTACAGCCCCCCCTCCCACCCCCGAAAGATGACGTCTCATCTCTGCCCCTCCTCCTCTGAATTACAGTTGTTCCTCTCCTTTCCCATGAAGTCAAGGTCAAGAGGCCAGTGAGACTCTGCCTGGTTCTATGAGACACAGAACCTTCTCCAGGAGTGTGGTTTCCATGATTAGACATATTTCTACTCATTGTTATTCTCACTGCAGCCATCTTCCGCCTCTTCCTTGTGTGTTCTCTCTGTACCTCCTTTACTTTTCAAATCACCCCTTGGGGGCAGGAGTGAGGGTGCAGAGAGGTACACATTCCTTACTCTCCCGTTTTTCAGTTGAGAAAGCTGAGGCCAAGCCATGAGCCTGATGCTGTGATGCAGAGCCTGTTCTGTGGGCTCCAGGGGCTGGGTCACTCCCTCCGTCACCATGCCCACCATGGAGAGCCCTCGGGGAGGCCGGGGTGGAGGTTTGGGCCTCAAGAGCTTGTAACCGGATTGCCATGTTCAAGTGTAAGTCCCGGGAAGGAGCAGGCCCCAGGACAGGTATTTACCAGTGTCAGAACCTCACTGTGATCAGAGGCTTTCAAGAGCATCTCCTCGGGACCTTTGGTTTTCGGAGAGAGCATCTGAGGCCGCGTGGAAAGTTGGAGGGGCATGGAGGAGTCCATTGCCGGCACAGTGTGCATCCAGGAAACAAAGGGATTACCCTGGATGACCGGCCCCTGAGGTGTGTCACGTCCCTGCCAGCTGCCACCCGGCCTGCTCTGCTGAGTCCTTGCAGATGCCCCCTGATTGTCCCTGAGCACGTCCCAGGGGTGGGCTGTGTGGCTGTAATGAGGAGGCCTGGGAGCTCTGTCAGTGGCCCCCGGGGGCAGCCGGTGCCCGAATGCCCCTCCTTCCTCTGGCCCAACCCCTCTGCCCCGACCCGCTCCACGAGCTCTGACCATGGTCACTCATTGGGAGGCAAAGGGCAGAGGGCGGGTGCGCCAAGTACTGAGAGCCCAGAGGGATGGAGTTGGCAGCCTCCAAGCAGGACACAGGGGCCTCTTTGAGAATTCTAGAGCACCTGAATGAAAAGGGCACCCAAGCATCCCCGGGGCTTCCTTCTGAGAGCGGAGTGTGGGCATTGACCACGTTTCTTTTCGAGGGAGAGGGAAGGAGACACAGCACAAACAATACAAACCGTAGTGACGCAAGAAGAGAAGAGATTTCCCTGGAGTGAGAAAACGGCAACCATCAGAAGCATCATGGGATGGTCAAAGAGTACGCAAAATTGGCGACACACATTTGGAGATGGACATCTGCGTGGCTTGTTCTGAGTCACTGCAAAGATCAGAGATGTTTTATCAAGATAGAAAGTAAAAGCAGAAGCCGGGCTCGGTGGCTCAGCCTGTAATCCCATGCTTTGGGAGGCCGAGGTGAGTGAATTGCCTGAGCCTGCGGGTTCAAGACCCGCCGGGGCAACTTGGCGAGACCTCATCTCTACAATAAAGTCAAAAACTAGCTGGGTGTGGTAGCACGCGCCTGTAGTTCCGGCTACTTGGAAGGCTGAGGCGGAAGGATCGCCGGAGTCCAGCAGGTCGAGGCTGCGGTGGCCGGGAGTGGCCACTGCACTCCAGTCTGGGCGACAGAGTGAGACTCCAACTCAAAAAACAAAGAAAGAAAGTAAAAGTAGAGAAAGGCTTGGACCCTCACCCGAGAGAGGCAGAGCCAGTGACGCAGTCCCTGGGGTCCCAAGGGCTGATCCTCTGACCATGGCAGCGAGCTTGTGCTGCCCAGACCAGACTGCTCCCCAGACACTTGACAGGGCCAGTCATCCGCTGCCGGTCCTCCTTCAAGCTGACTTCCCTCCTCCCGGGAGCATGTCTGAGCCCCCGTTCTGCTCTGGGGATAATCCGGACAGACACACAAGGCCCACTGTGGGGCCTGTCTGTTGGAGGAAGCAAAGCCCATTCCACATCGAGCGCCCTTCCACGTGTACGCGTGGCTGAGTGGCCCCTGGTGGCCCCCGTGTCCGTCTCACTGGCCGTCTCTCTGCCCGTGTCTTGGCAAACCAGAGAATCACCGTATTTACAAGTCCAAAAGCACTGTCCCCACAATATGGGTGGCTCTGATAAGGGCTCTATATGCTAGTAGGAACGGGACTTCCAACCTTTCAGCTTGAGGAAATTGAGTCTGCTAGAGGTTTAGGAGTGTTGGCAGGTGGAGCTGGTTGGGAGAACAGAGTCTTAACCCAGGACACCTGGCCAGCACGTTTTCACTAGAAAGCTTCGTGGATGAGTCCGTGAGACTAGTAGTTCTCAACTGGGGACCAAGGGACGTCAGCAATGTCTAGGGACGCTTTTAGTTCTTGCAACTCAGCAGGATGTGCCACGGACATCTAGGGGGTGGGGACCAGGTATGCAGCCGAGCACAGGGCGGCCCCCACGACTAAGGGTTGTGTCCATCTGGAGAACCCCGCACTTGGCCACAATGTCTGTTTCCAGAACTACAGTTCACTATTCCCTATTTGGGAATCATCCAATACGTCAAAGCTCTTCTGAGCAACAGCCGTGATCATGGTTACTGCCCCGAGTTCTAATCATTCCAACCGGTCACAACGATCTGGGACTCCCAGCACGTCCGATTCGTCTTTTGGAATCCCGCATGACTCTGTTTCCGCTGTCTGGGGCTTGTGTGGGGACCCCCAGTCTGGAGGAAGAAAACTTCAGAAAGTGGATGGAGGGTGGAGGCCCAACGGGTCCCCAGCTGTAACTTTTTGTGTCTCTGAGACTTCCGGGGACCTGACCACTTGGCATTGCGTCTGAGAAGAACCACTTGGGAACCAGCTTAGACATAGGATGGAGATGAGGACACTGGGAGACAATCTCAGAACAAACCTGCATCTTCTCATCTTTATGACCCTTTTTCCCGTGCCCAGCCCTGTCTCCCCTATTTGAAAGCCTCCTCCTATTCTTTATACTATTTAAACTTTTACAGAAACCTTACTCTTGTAACTTTGCCTCTCTCTGGATCCCAATTATTTGTGCCAGGAGAATTGGAGATGTTTCTGTGTCTCACTGACGTTTTCACAATCAACTCGCAAATGGAAGCAGTTGACTTAATAAAAAGGTATTTTCACTGTTCTTGTCGTCCTTGGCTGCTCAATACCTGCTTTCACTACGCAACCACTGACTTTTACTACGGTGAAAAGACTCTTTCTTAATGTGGCATTTTGGTGTGCTCTTTTGATTAAAAATATCTAACTTAATAGATGTAAACATGTGGCTGTGAAATCTCCTCCTTTGTTGGCGTTGTTGAGCTGTTGTCATTTTCTATTAGGATCATTAAAATCAGAGATGAACTCCTCAGTGCCTGTTCCCGTCTGTGCTTTATGTAAAGGGTGCGCTCTGTTCTGCAACCCAGTGTCGCCTCCATTCTGATGTTTTTCCTGTCCCACAGAGGCAGGACAGGACACCTCCTCCCTGTCTCCCACCCAAGCCCCCTCCTCCCTCTCACCTGTCACAGATCACGGATGCTACACACCCCCTTACCCATCAGCATTCCTGACCGTCTGAGCCATCGGAGAGCAAGGTTTGTCTCAGTCAACTTTTCGTCCCCACCACCCAGCACAGTGCCGGGCTCATAGCAAATGCCCAACAGACACATGGTTTGCAAATGAATGATAGCTGACAACCAGACCGGCCCGCACACTTCAAAACCACCAGGAGCTTGGACTGTCTCGTTTTAGGCATCATGAATAGCGAGCATTCACATAGCACCTACTAGGTGTCTGGTGCAGTTCCGAGCTCTTTGCCTACATATTAACTCACTCAATTCCCACAATAATCCCATAAAGTAGGTACTGTTACTATCCCAAGTTGACAAATGAGGAAACAGGCCTGGAGAAGCTTCGTGCCTAAGGGCATGTAACCAGTGAATCAGGGCTGGAAACCTAATTCCGGGTCAGTCCTGGGCTTAGGCTGCAAGAATGCTTTGTGTGTGTGTGTGTGTGTGTGTGTGTGTGTGTGTGTGTGTGTGTCGACTTTGGAGCCCTGAGAATCCCAGGGAGGAAAAGGAGAGACAAGGCCTGGCCGCTCCACATCTGCCAACTGCCCAGCAGACAAGCGAGCCAAGGGAAAGGGTTAGATCAAGAAAGGGAGGTGTTGTATAATGTTAAGTGCTTCAAGGCCAAATCGATCACTGAGGACTGCCTAGAGGAAGAAAACTCTTTTCTTTTTTTTTTTTTTGAGTTGGAGTCTCACTCCATCGCCCAGACTGGAGTGCAG
>NW_007247892.1:72908-77396 GCF_000164805.1 Carlito syrichta | reverse complement strand
GCGGGCTCAGGCAATCCACTCGCCTCGGCCTCCCAAGGCGCGGGATGACAGGCTGAGCCCCCGAGCCCTTGCACGGCATCTGGAGAAGCAGGAGCACAGCCGGAGGTGCACGAGGAGCTGGAAGGCCAGCCTGGGGCCCGGAGGTCAAGACGGGAGTGGGATAGGATAATGAGGCAACTGGAAGGGGCCGTGAACGTCAGGACAGAGGACAGGGTGGGTGACCGGCTGCCATCAGTCACATGGAAGCAGGGCTAGTTCCCAGAGTGGCAGTGGGAAGCAGTGAGGGACCTGGGCTGGGACTCCTGGCGGGCCTCGCAGGCCTGTCCTCCGGCCGTCCTCCCAGCTCCGTGGGTGGCGCCTCCGCCCTGCCTCCGCTTGGCCGATGGTGACCGACCGGGGCGCTTACTCTCCATCTTGTCCTTTCCAAGATAGAGGCTTGCACACTGCCTGGCGGGCTAGGGTCCCAAGACTGAGGAACACCCTTCCGAAACAGCGAAGAGGGCTCGCGGCAAGGTTTTCCAAGGAAAGAAGGCGGCCTCGCCAGCCCCACGCTGCAGAATTGACATCTTCGGGGGCTGCAGCCAGAGTCCAGCCCAAACCACACCGTGTCCCTTGCTTCTCACCCTTGCAATCCCTGCTGGCGCTTATACTGAGCTTTGTATTGTACCAATTTGGTTTGTAAACACACACATTGTCCTGCTGGCGGCCCGTGCCGCGTCAACCTCGGTGTCGCAGGGGTGTAGTGCACGTTTCCTGGAGCGAAATGCCCATGAGTGACATTGACCTGGAAAGAAAGAAAGGTTCGAACAACCACAGCTCTTCGCTTCTGTCCAGGAGCCAGTTACATCCGGGTTGGGGGTGGGGAGGACAAGCCTGGTCCCCATGAACTGTGCGTCCTTTGAGGTGCAAAAGTCCCCTCTGGCTTTTCCCTGTCCTCTCCCCAGCGCCCAGCCTGGGAATGGCATTGTCGTGCTTCTGCATAAGAGAGGGAATAAATCAGCACCAAAGCGGAGGGGCGTGGATATCACAGTCTCCCTCGCTTTGGGTACCGGGTGGATGGCCATTCTGGGGGCTTAGCTCCCCAGGGCTGCCTGAGGCTTTAGGGGTGTTCAAGGGGGAGCAGAAGGGAGGGGTCAAGTTCCTAGAACCGAGGCAGCCTACCAGTGTTCTGGGGAGGCGAGCCGTTTACGCAGCTGCCCACCCCCGTCTCCGCTGGTTTCCAAATGGTCTCCAAATCCTGTCCCGGTGGGGATTTTCCATGTGGCCTCTGGCTGCCCAGGCTCCTTCAGGGTGTGGCCTCACAGGACAGCAGAGTTGGCAGCATGATGGGTATTGATGCAAGCCAGCTGCCCAAGCTTTTTCTGCAAACAGCACAAACAGCATTAACTACCATGGCAGCAGGACAATCACACTGCCTGCCGCTGCCCTCAGGGTTTGCAAGCACCCTCTCAATGGCTTCCCATGCTCTGGGCCCCTCTCACCCTGTGGAGAGGAAGTGAGGGTGGTCAGCTGAAGACAGGGAAGGGGCGGTGTAAGTGGGTACCCATGAAAAGCCAGAGGAAGACCTCCTGACCAGGCCAGCAGCCAGGCCACGTCTCCAGCTTTTCGAAAAAAGCAAAAAGCTCAAGTTCAACTATGGGTTCATTCAATAAGCCGCGACCGAGCACCTACTGTGAGCCAGGCTTTGCTCTAGACACCAGGATTGTGTGATGAACAAAGTCCCCACCCTCCAGATGGCCATGGTAGACAAGAATCCAATAAAGAAATAGTTAAAGATCAAGTCCTACTTTTTGAAAAACAATAGGAAGAACGTAGTTGAAGAATACAAGATCAAATAGTGACAAGTGTTGGAAATACCAAGTGGGCTCACGTGAGGGTGAGGGGGTACGTGACTTCGGAGGGGATGTCAAGAAGCTCCTTGACCCGTGGCTCAGGCTAGGGTGACAGTTTAGAGAGGTGGCCCGTCTGAGGAGAGTGCTGTACTCAGTTCTTACAAAGTGCTGTCTTGTCCCGGAAGTGCCTTTGGAAATAGCACCATTCATTCATTCTTTCACTGAGTCTCCACTCTGAGCTAGAGAGACAGGCATATGCCTCCAGTGCTCCCGAAGTCTCCTCGGGGCTGCGTCCTGATCAGGGTGGGAGTAGCATGACCCAGTTCTCCCCTGAGATGAGGCCTCTGATGGCACGTGGTTCCCGGCTGGGACTGCCACTTGCGGCGAACGCTAGGTGTGCTCTGTTCCTGGGGGGACCCTTCTTCTAAGTGGAGAGGAGACTTCCTGCAGAGGGCCCCGAGGTCCACCCCTCCACAAGTCAGACTGGTCAGCAGGGTCCCAAGGAAGATGTGTGCTGATCTTGGACCACACAGCACCCATCATGGCTCCTTTTGGTAAAGCACCCCATCTTCCCTTGGGGGGACCACACCCCTCAGTCCATGTGCTCCGTCCATCCCAGGCTCCGTGGCCACAGTGACAGGGCCTGGATGGCATGTGGCCGTAGCCTGGGTCAGGAGTGACCACACGGCCAAATAGTGCCCTGGCTTGGAAGGGAGCCCAGGAAGTGTCCCCTGCACAGAGACTTTGTCCCTCCGTCTTGACCGGAGCATAAGGACGCAACCTGTTGTGGCAGCTGCCACCTCACCCCTGCGAGCAGAGAAGCACCAACAAGGGAAACTGAGGCAGAAAAGTCCCTAGATGGATGCAAAAACACTGGCTCCCAAGGGGTCTACTGGACGGCTATGGGTCAAGTCTCACCTCTCCTTGCCCTGTGAGCTAACAAATTCTCCGTCTGAGCCAGGCTGAGTTGAGTTTCTCCTCTTGGGACAGAGAGTCCCAGCTGATACCCCCCAAAATGCACTCTGACTTTCACCCTGGGTCAAGGAGCATTAGGGCTCCATCTTGTTCACCATTAGCCATCCTGACTCTCTCTGTGTCTGCTGTCACCACTTCCCCTTGTCCCTGACAGCTTGCACCTTGAGTCTAGCCACAGGTTCAACTTCTCTATGTCCCCGGTTCGGGCTTGTCTGCTGGTGGCTGATGGCCCCAGACAATGTCCACTTGCGAGTCCCAGCACCTGGGACCTGACCGCGGTGCTAGCCTGGCCCATCCCCCCAGGAATCAGAATGTACCAGAAAAATTCCCTCCTTGGTTTTGTCTCTTGCCAGGGGAGTAGAAGAGTGGAGTCCCATGTAACCGCTGTTGCTTTGGGGAGCTTGACATAACCAGGCGTACACATCGCCCTTTGATGGGTTTTATCGTGCAACAGACTGGACAATTGTGTCCCCTGAAATCCATATGTTGAAATCCTCAGCCCCAAGGTGATGGTATCAGGAGGCGACACTCTGGGCGGAGGGTGATGAGTTCACAAGTGGTCATGAAGGGATCAGCGCCCTTATGAAGGAGACCCAGAAAGTTCTCTTCCCCTTGCTCTGCTGCGTCTGCGACCTCTCTGCCAAGGGGCGCAGCAGAACGCCACCTGATCTTGGACTGCCACCCTAGGATGGCAAGAAGGAAATAAATGACTGCTGTTTCTTTTCCCTTTTTTGAGTTGGAGTCTCACTCTGTCACCCAGACTGGAGGGCAGTGGCCGCTCCCGGCCACCGCAGCCTCGACCCGCTGGGCTCCGGTGATCCTTCCGCCTCAGCCTTCCAGGTAGCTGGAACTACAGGCACGCGCTACCACGCCCGGCTCATTTTTTGATTTACTGTAGAGATGAGGTCTCGCCAAGTTGTCCAGGCGGGTCTCAAACCCAAGGGCTCAGGCCATTCACTCACCTCAGCCTCCCAAAGGCGCGGGATGACAGGCTAAGCCACCGAGCCTGGCTATGACTGCTGTTTCAAAGTCACCCAGTCTACAGTGCTTTGTTCTTTATACACATCCTAAGTAGATCACGTAGGGGCCCCTGCAGTGCCCTGACCAGGTTTCTCACCCAGGTGTCCTTAGGAGGCTCGTGCATTTTGTACACCCCCCCCCAGGCCTGGAACTAAAACACCAGCAAACTGCCCCCAGGGCACTCAGGCAATTGCGTGTCCAGTCTAGAAAGACCAGCAGGGAGCAGTGTGGTGTTAGAAATGGGAATAGACCCTGGTACCCTGGGCAGGGGATTCGAGCTCCGCTCTGTCATTCGGTGCTTAAGAACCATGTTGGTGGCTGCAGGAGACACCAGTCGAAGCTCAAAGACGCTCCCTTCAGCCCCCTGACCTTTCAAGAGATCATATCTCCACACAAGGACTAGCTTCTCAGTCATGGGCCCCAGAGACTAAATTGATTGACAATTCCTTGTGAGCAACTGGCCCTGTCCCCCAAACTCAGTGCCAACCAGACCTTCAAAACCAAGGTCTGGCCAGGCTCGGTGGCTCAGCCTGTCATTCCAGCACATTGGGAGGCTGAGGCAAGTGGATTGCCTGAGCCCGCAGGTTTTAGCCCCGCTTGGGCAACTTGGCGAGACCTCATCTCTACAATAAATCAAAAATCAGCCGGGCGTGGTAGCGCG
>NW_007247892.1:63960-72796 GCF_000164805.1 Carlito syrichta | reverse complement strand
GCACTCCAGTCTGGGCAACAGAGTGAGACTCCAACTCAAAAAAAAAACCAAAAAAAACCACCAAGGTCCAAAGTGGCGGTCCATTGGCCAAGCCCACTCCCCAGACCTCTCCTGACGGGCCTGGACGTGACTCTGCTTTGTCTTGACAAAGCTTTGCATTGAAGGATGGCACACGGACAGAGAAATATGTATACAGTTCTATATGTTTTACAAAGTCATCACACCCATAAACCCAGGAACTGGGTCCACGAGCCGGACATTCTCAGAAAGCCCTCCAGCCTGTCGTAAAGTTCGCTTGAGCTGTCAAGAGCAACCGCAACAGAAAATGTGGAATTCTGGTTTTTCTTAACAAAATGGCAGGATCCACCTCGCGCCTGCCCTGCCAGCTTTAAACGGCAGCTCGTGCCAGGCCTCTCGCCCAGGCCAGAGGGGAGTCTGCCCTGGGCCCCACATTTTAAAGGGTCTCCCCGCCGTTCTCTTCTTCCAGGCTCCCTCCCCACAGGGCAAGACCCAAAAGCCACAAGGCACCCAACCGGCTTCCTCCTCCCCCTTCTAGGTCACACCTCAGTCCTCAGGACCCCAGAGTTCCCTTGGCCTCTTCTCTTCTTGGCTTCCACATTTTTTTCAAGCCGATGGCCAGGGGTGTCTGTACCCTTGGGCCCCAAGATGGTGACCTCAGGCAGCTATTTGTGGGATGAGGAGAGGGGACATCGTGTGGAGCTCCACTGGGCAGGCTGTGGGTGGGGAAAAGGGGATCAGACCTGCAGCCACGACCATGGTGAGCCGGCATCAGAGGGACAGACAAATAGAGAGGAGCAGACAAATAGAGAGGGTGTGTGTGCATGCGCACGCGTGTGTGTATGTGCGTGTGTGTGTGTGCGTGTGTGTGTGTGTGTGTGTGTGGAGAGAGAGAGAGAGAGAGAGATTGATTTTGAGGAATGAGTTCATGCCATTGTGGAACCTGGCAAGTCTGAGATTTATAGGGCAGGCCAGTAGGTTGGCAGGCTGGAAATTCAGATGGTAACTCCGAGAATTCACCCTTCCTAAAGAGTAGCAGAGAAAGGTACTGGACAGGGGCCAAGTTCCGCTAACTGCCTGTTTCTGTAAGTAAAGTTTTATTGGAATACAGCTACACCCAGTAGCTTACGCCTTGTCTGTGGCCATGTAAACACTGCCATCACCATTGAGTAGAGACTACGGCGGGTAAAGGCAAAAATATGTGCTATCTGGCCCTTGACTGAAAAAGCCTGACTACCCCACCAGAGGAGATGAGTCTGAGAGCAGCCCTTCCTGGAGAGCAGGCATGTTGCCCGCTGGCCCAGCAGCAAAGCCCCTCTTCTCAGCCCCCTCGTGGTCATCTTTGGGGGCAGCTGTCCCCAGGGAGCAGGAGGCAGTCCTGTGTGCATCTGGCATGGAGTTGGCAGCCCACACCCATCTGTCTCATCGCCCCCCCTTCACCCCCAGAAGGCCACCCACGATTAGCCCTTGGATGAAGAGAGACACAGATGGAAGCAGCCTTGGTGGCCACAAGGGTTGTGTAGATTGTCACTGCACAGAGGCATCTGGCCCGGGGGCTCTTGGGGGCTGACATGCAGCCAGTGTGCATGTCAGCGTGCATGTCAGCTGTGTGCCCAGCATGGGCTACCTCTGTCCAGAGAAAGAACTCCCCTTCCTAGTTCCCGGGAAAGAGCCCGTGAGCTGTCTGGGCTGATGCGGCAGCCCTCCAGGGCCTGGGCTTTGATTCCTGTCCTGACCTTGACCTTGGGCAAGAGACATGGATTCTCTGAGCCTCTGTCTCCTTGTCTGTGACATGGGAGCAAAAGTAGCCTGTGATGGGCTGATCGAAGACCCTCCACAGATCCCCCTAAACCCATGAGTGTGTTATCTTACGAGGCAGAGGTCTCTGCAGCGGTGATGAAAGTCAAGGTCTCAAGGTGGGAGATTGTCCTAGATTAGCCGAGTGGGCCAGAAGGAACCAGCCCTGCTGGCACCTTGACCTCAGCCCAGCGAACCTGATTTTGAACTTCTAGTCCCAGAACTGCAAGATAACACATTTAGGTTGTTTTAAGCCACTGAGTTTGTGGCAGTCTGTTACAACAGCCGCAGGGAACCGTGCCACCAGCCGTGGCCTGGGAGGAGCGCTGTGAGAATGAGCTGAGATGACACTCCAGCCTTGGGAGCACAGTCAGGCTCAGTCAGTGGGAGCCGCGGCCGCTGAGGTCAGCACTGAGATTTTTCCCTCCGGGTCCGCTTCTGCTTCTCTTCCTGGCCCTGGGGCGGGCTGGCATCCCAGGAAGCTCTTGAGAAAGCCTGGGGTGACCTCTGGCCATTTGAGGGAGGGAAGGAAGCCAAGGAGCCAGATGGTGGACATTACAGTGATTGCGTCCCCGGGGCCCTTCCAGAGTTGCCAAACTGTGGGAGGCAGGCCAGGGTGGCAGTGAAGTCATTATTTCTACGCCTCGGCTGGCGTCATTGTTTCAAGCGCAGCAAGCTGGTGGAGCAGAAGTTAATCTCTGGCTCGTCACGGGTGGCTGGCAGGCCAGATCATTCCCCAAGCAATAAACCGTGCAGGGACACGGTCCTCCATACACCCCTTCCCTCGGCTGGTTCAGCTTCCACCACCCACTGGGCCCAGCTGTAGCTTGTTTCTCCTCTGGGAGGCTTTGTCCAGTGACCAGCCCCAGGGTGACCAACTCATCCCAACTTGCCTGCAACTTTCCAGGGTTTAGCACCGAAAGCCCCATGTCCAGGGAAGCTTCTAGATGCTGGGCAAACGAGGACAATGGGTCACCCCACTCAGCTCTCAGCATCAAAGCCCCCCGCCCGCCCCACGCTGGGTTCTTGGGGTGCTCCGGCCCCGTCCCTGCTACAGGACGTTCTTGTTTCTTTGGGGTCTGCCCAGCCTCCAAGCCCCACGTTGACCCTCTACCCAGAATCTTCTTCCTCCGTTTTTGACATGGCTGCCTGCCCCGGGACTCTGACTGCCCCATGTGTTGGGGTCACGGCTCCTGCCATGGGCCTTCACCCCTCCTAACTACGTATGTGTGTCTCCCTACTTGGTGGCAAAGCCTAGGAGGGCGGGGACCCTTCTACTTGTCAGGAGTTTTTGGTTTTTGTTTTTGAGTTGGAGTCTCACTCTGTCGCCCAGACTGGAGTGCAGTGGCCACTCCCGGCCCCCGCAGCCTCGACCTGCTGGGCTCCGGCGATCCTTCTGCCTCAGCCTTCCGAGTAGCTGGAACTACAGGCGTGTGTTACCACGTCCGGCTAACTTTTTTGATTTATTTTAGAGACGAGGTCTTGCCAAGTTGCCCAGGCGGGTCTCGAACCCGCGGGCTCAGGCACTCACCTCAGCCTCCCAAGGTGCGGGATTACAGGCTGAGCTACCGAGCCCGGCCTTGTCAGGAGTCTTGACTCTTTAGTGCCCTCTTCGATGCCTGACATACCGCTGATGCTCAACAAATATTTTTTGAAGGAAGGAGGGGAGGAAGAGAGAAAGGAGGGAGAGAAGAAAGCAGAAGAGAGAAGCCCCAAGGTGTCCATGCCCTTCAGATTCCCAGCTCTCATCATGACCATCATCAAGGAAAACACGCACCGGGCAGAAGATATGTTGCTTGGCATCACCCGGGGCGGCAGGAGCATGGCCTGCCCTGGCCGGTGACAGGCTGGAGAGCACAGCAGAGGAGCTCTGACTCGCTGTGCACTCTGGGAACTTCAGGCTCTCGTTTTTCGGGTCACTTAGACACTATCCTGTCCTCCAAAGCGTCTGTCCTGAGACATCACACCAGGCCCGCCTGTGCATGGATAAAAACCAGAGCAGGCCGGGCTTGGTGGCTCAGCCTGTCATCCCAGCACTTCGGGAGGCCGAGGCGGGTGGATTGCCTGAGCCTGCAGGTTCGAGACCCGCCCAGACAACTTGGTGAGACCTCATCGCTACCAATAAATCAAAAACTAGCCGAGTGTGGTAGCGTGCACCTGTAGTTCCGGCTACTCAGAAGGCTGAGGCGGAAGGATCGCCGGAGCCCAGCAGGTCAAGGCTGCAGTGGCCGGGAGCGGCCACTGCACTCCAGTCTGGGTGACAGAGTGAGACTCCAACTCAAAAAAAACCCAAAACAACCAGAGCAGCCGAGAGGCCCCCAGCCCAGCTGGGCAAGGCCTTCGAGTGCAGCCAAGAAGACCAGAGCAGGTGAGCTTTGATCCTCCAAAGCGGAGTGACCCCCATTCCAGACTGCCCGCCCTGAGTGCTGAAGCCTGTGCTCCCCTCCCCCAGTCTGTGGGAGCCCATTAATATGAGCAACCATGGCAATAGCCTTGGACTTCAAGGTTTCTCTCCCATCCTCCCATGAGATGCGAGGGCTGTGTGCCAGGGTGAGGGTTCTTTCAGATTTCCAGGCGGAGCCCCTGGGCCCCACCTCGGAGTCAGGGAGGAAGGAGACTGTTAGGTGGCTGTGCCCGGGATAGCTGCAGGCCAGGTCTGGATGACAATGTCACCGCCCAGCACGCCCCTTCAGACACTCAGCAAAGACTCACTGAGCATGTCCTGTGGGCCTGATAGGAGAGCGGCCCCAGGCATGGAGCTGACCCACGTTGGTGGAGATCCTCCCTCTCCCAGACAAGAAAAATGGCAAACAAACCAACAGGCCCACACAGCAAGGGGCACTATGGGTGGAAAGCAGTCGTGTGATCGCCACGGGGGCTTGACCCGTATCTGCCGATGAATACGCGGGGTGCTGGACACACATTTTCATCTCAGTGACTCTGTTTCTTCCTCTATACATTGGGCTTCGTAACCCAAATATGACACAACCCAGTAAGGACTAGGAAGTTTGCAGGGTCATCGCCCCCTCCAATTCCAGAGGCTTCTTCCCCTGCCTGGGCCACACAGCCAAGAGGGTAGCTACCCAGAGATTAGGGAGATGAGCACAGACTGGAAAGGGAGTGGAGGCATGAACTTCAGTGAAGATGGATACAGCCACCTTGCAGGACCGATGGGAAAGAACTAAGGCACCTGTCATTATGCAGGCAGCCCCTCACCTGGGAATTCTACCTTGAGGTCCTTGCCCCAGAGAAATACCTACACAGGCATGGAAAATGCATACTAGGGTTCAAATGCTAACTTTGTCCTACTGGAAACAACATCTGTGGGTCCATGGGTGAGGAAGGGGTGATTCAATAAGAGAAAGTCTGGGTTGCACTGGAGGAAATTCTCCAGCATGGGATCGTGGGTGAGGATGCAAGTTTTGAAAAATAAGTATGACCTAATACCATTTAGAAGATGGGAAACTGCTCGGTGGTGTCAATGGTCCCTGGGTAGGAAGGGAAATGCACACGAAAAGGATGGTGACCAGAATCAGCCGGTGTGGGGGGAATGGGTGCGGTCAAAAGAGCTTTGACTTCGATGCTCCAGATTTTTTTTTTTTTTTTGAGTTGGAGTCTCACTCTGTCGCCCAGGTTGGAGTGCAGTGGCTGTTCCCGGTCACCGCAGCCTCGACCTGCTGGGCTCTGGCGATCCTTTGGCCTCAGCCTTCCAAGTAGCTGGAACTACAGGCACGCGCTACCACGCCCGGCTCATTTTTGATTTATTGTAGAGATGAGGTCTCGCCAAGTTGCCCAGGTGGGTCTCGAACCCGCGGGCTCAAGCAATCCACTCACCTCAGCCTCCCAAAGCGCAGGATTACAGGCTGAGCCACCGAGCCCGGCTCAGGTTTTTTTTTTTGAGTTGGAATCTCACTCTGTCACCCCAGGCTGGAGTGCAGTGGCACCCTCACGGCCACCTCAGCACATCGACCTGCTGGGCTCCAGCAATCCTTCTGCTTCAGCCTTCCAAGTAGTCAGAAAGACAGGTGCGTACTACCACACATGGCTAATTTTTCTTGATTTATTGTAGAGACGAGGTCTCACCATGTTGCCCAGGTTGATCTCGAACCCGTGGTCTCAGGCAATCCTCTCGCCTCAGCCTCCCAAAGTGCTGGGATGACAGACTGAGCCACCGAGCCCGGCCCAAATTTTTTTTTTAAAGGAAATTATTAATTTGCTTAAGGATTTTTTTTTCCTAATAGAGACATCTCGCTATGTTGCCCAGGTCAGTCTCAAACACCTGGCCTCAATTGATCCTCTTGTCTCAGCTTCTCAAAGTGCTGGGATTACAGGCATGAGCCACCACGCTCAGCCTTACTCCAGATTTTTACAGAGAATGTATGCATAGGTGATCTGTATAACTTGCGCATGTATATGATGAAACTTTCAAAGGAAAAGACAGGACAAGGTGACAGAACAGTTTCCATGTGGCAACCTCAATGCCAGCTCAGAGCTCGTTACAATAAAGGCAAAATCCTGCATTTACCAAATGCACTCCCTCCTCCTGTTTAAAGCCATTAATTTGTGCATCTGTAACGGCAGCCGTGGGAAACTGGAACCCCAGCCCTGCCCTCGGAGGAGCCCTGTGAGCTGATGTCCCAGCGTCCATCCCAGGAGCACAGAGTACCGCTCAGTCCGTGATGGACTCAGAGGCAGATCATGGCACAATCTTAGCTCTTACTGTTGTTTGTTTTTAGCCAAAAACTCCAAAAAGTAGTGGCTCGAAACCACACCCGTTTTACTTAGCTCACCGTTCCTTGGGTCAGCTGGGGGCGGTGTTTCCAGTCTGGGCTAGTCAGGCTGTTAACTCGGCTCCCCCACAAGTCAGTGGAGCAGACTCCTGGAAAGTCTAGAAGAATCTAACCCTCCGTCGGGCACGTGCCGACTCTTTCTGCTCTGCCTGACTCTCATGACCCAGCAGGCTCATTCGGGCTTCTTATCATGGTGGCCTCAGGGTCCCCAGAGAGGCAGCAGTGGAAGCCACAAGGCGCCCGGAGGCCCAGGCCCTAGGATCCAGTGCCTCTCCTGCCAAATGCCATCACTCGAGCAAGTCCCAAGTCAGGGGCCCTCATCCCGCCTAGCTAAGGAGAGAAAGGCGCATTACGTCCCAGGCCCCGTGAGCCCTTCAGACCGATTTTCTCATCACAATCTCATGGGACTCCTGCAAGGAGTGCGATTTCACTTTATTTTTTTATGTTATTCTATTTTTTGTTATTTTATCAATATTTCTTATTTTGATATTGTGGGGTAGAGTTAAGGGTTAGGTATTCAAATATTCTTCATTTAGGCCCCCGCAATTTCACTTTATAGATGAAGAAACAGGTCCACTGGAGGGTCTGGGAAGGGAAGCTTCCATGCCACACACACTTCTCCCTCGTGGATGCCTGCAATTCCATCATTCCAGATTTTTTCCTGCTGTGGCCTGGGTGGTATCCCTCCAAGACTTTTGTCGAGACCCTGGCCCCCAATCTGGTTCTGTGTGGAATAAAGTCATGGAAACTAATAAGGTCACGTGGTGGGTCCCTGATGCAACGGGATTAGTGTCCTTATACGAAGGGACAAGGAAGATCAAGCTTTCTCTCTTTCCTTTCCTCCCTCCCTCCACATTGAGGACACAGTGATCAGGCAGCTCTTTGCAAGCCAGAAAGTGGGCTCTCACTAGAAACCACGTGGGCCGGCACCTTGGAGACTTCCAGCCTCCAAAACTGTGAGGAATGAGTTTCTGCTGTCTACGCCGCCCAGCCTGTGGCACTTTGTTACGGCGGCCCTAGCCGATGAACACTCCTGCATAGCGTGCCCTTGACGTATGTCTTAGAAAGAGACTCTGGCTCACCTTTCAAAAGGCGTCATGGCAACAGGAACCAGACGTGTAGTAGAGATTCCATGCAGCCAGACAAGGCTGTCAGCACACACACTGTCCTCACCAGGAAATGCAGGGCTGTAGAAAGAACAGGGCTTCACCAGCTGGAGGGACACAGGACAGACACCGGTCTATTGTCCCTCGTGATCATACCCTGCATCTGCCACCGAGGACCTGCCCAAATCAAGGACCCTTCCATGCAAGATGCTAATGTCCGTCCGGATCAGCCAAAACACGCTCCTCCCACTGACTCACTAACCCTTCTTCTTCCCCTGTGAAATGCTCCTTTGCTGGATGTGAAATGTTTGTAACATGGAGGTATTGATTACATACACTACGACGTAGCAGTTCCAATATTGACTGACTTGTGGAGTGGCTTGAGCCTGTGTGCCCACGGCTATGCCCACTGGCCGAGTGAGCGGGACATGCCCAGAGACTCCGGGATTTCCACGTCGCTCATGGGTTTTGTGCTTGAAACAGCATCATCAAAAGCCTGACCTGGCTATGTCCAACCTTGTACCGCTCATGACGATTCCTCCGTCTCCTCTCTGCGGTCTCATGCTCCCCAGTCCGTCAGAGTGAGACAGGGTAGCTGGCACAGGTTAGACAACAGATAGACAAAATGCCCAGAGGCGGTTTTAGGAGGCTTTCCTACATTTCTTAAATCACGCTTTACTGCAGGCCAAGCTGGCAGCCTATCCCATCCCCTCGGCAAATCAAAAGAAAACCCCATCAGGTGCAAGACCAGGACAGCCAACCTTTCAAGTCAGGGTTTAGCTAATAGTTCCTAAGACTTTCAGGTTCTCTCTCAAAGGCAGAAGGCAGAATACCACCCTTTAACTAACCAAAGCTACATAAATGATTTTAAGACCATCTTTCAACTCAGGAACTTGTGAGTTGAAAATGTCTGGCAAGCCGGGCTCAGTGGCTCAGCCTGTAATCCCGCGCCTTTGGGAGGCCAAGGTGAGTGGATTGCCTGAGACCGTGGATTCGAGACCCGCCTGGGCAACTTGGCGGACCTCATCTCTACAATAAATCAAAAATTAGCAGGGCGTGGTAGTGCGCCTATACTTCCAGCTCCTTGGAAGGCTGAGGCGGAAGGATCACTGGAGCCCAGCATGT
>NW_007247892.1:37912-63940 GCF_000164805.1 Carlito syrichta | reverse complement strand
AGTCTGGGTGACTGAGTGAGACTCCAACTGAAAAAAAAAAAAAAAAGAAAATGTCTGGCAGGTCTGCTAAAGACAAGGTGGTCAGGAAAAGACCACCCCACCCCTTCTCTCCTCCCATCAGAAGCCGAGAGCTGTCGGGCTCTGGAGTGAGGGTTACCTGGGCTCCACCCTCTTAAGCATATCCGACAGTCACCCGGTGTCTCAGAACGAGTCCTGAAAATTCTGTTGGGATTTTCTCCTTAGGCTTAGGAGAAAGCCTGTGGGTCCAAGCAGTCATTGCTAAACTCGTGTATTCCAAGTAGAGAAATAATAAGAAAGCAGAGAAAAGTGGGGGCTGAAATTGGTTCTAGGCACCAGGTGAAGGTGCATCAGGCCTGTGGTAAAGAACAAAAGGTGTGGTTTCTCTCGCCCCTGGCAGCTCCGACTTGTCTCTGTTTCTTTCCTCTCTTCTTTCTCTAATAAACCTTGTTTTAAAACGTTGCTGGCTACTCTAAAACCCCTTTTAGGAACAAGCCAAAGAACCCACAGATTTGTGCCACGCTCCACCCGGCATCAAGAGGGCACGTGAATTTCACGTCACCCCTCCCCTCCCAGTAAGACAGATCTCAGGAAGTTCCCAGGATCCTGGGTTTCTACCTAGAACCAATTTTCAGCTCCCACTTTTCTCTGCTTTTTCTGTTTTCTCATTATTTCTCTGCTTGGGAACACACGAGTTTAGCAGTGACTGCTTGGATCCACAGACTGTTTCCTAAACCTAAGGAGAAAATCCCAACAGGAAGAGAACTCATTCTGAGGCCCCAGACAACTGGTGGCATCAGCCATGACAGTTCCGGACAACGAGAGTAGAGAGGAGCTGAGCTCCATGTGGCAGCGTGTGGGGCCCTCCCCACCTCCTCATGGCTGGAGCCCCTAGCTCTGAGCACGGTCAAGGGCAAAGATGCTGACGCAAGACCGCCTGTGCTCGGACCCTATCTCTCATTGTCAGCCATGTCACCAGCCCTCAGTCTCCCCGCCTGTAAAACAGAGACAGCAGTGGCACTTTCTCATAGGGTTGGGTGAGCATTAAGTACGCCACCACCCATCAAGTCCTCAGGGCCGTCTCTGGGCCACAGTAGAGCTAACACTGTCAGCCAGGGTGTAACCACAAAGTCCCCTGGAGGGATGGACAGGGGAGGCATCTCGGTGCCACCAGTCTCTCCCCAGAGTTCTTAAAGGGAGCGCCCTGGGCCTAGGAACAGGCCACGTGTGTGAGCTTTGTGCAGTCCTGCTTCTTACATTCACAGCCACGGTCCTGGCCATGTTCACAGGTGGGAACATGAGACTAGGGAGAATCCAGTGCCTGGGCCCAGGTGACACCGCTGAGAGCTGAGACTTTATCCCTGGCTCACGTTTCTGATTTCCAAGAATCTTTTTAGCCACACTTTGCATGAGGAGAGTTGACCCCCGATGGGTCTTCAGAGTCCACTGCACCATGGGTTCAGCTAGGCCACCTTCACCACCTTTATCCATGCCCCACTCTGATGTTCACCTTGAGAAAAGCGACCCCTCTGGTCTGATTCAGACCCCACCACCGTGGCTGAGGCATGCCGCTCAGCCTCTGTGGTTCAAGGGTAAATGAGCTGGTTAGAGGTGCTGATTCAGGATTGCCCTGGTCCTGATCTATGCATATAGGGAGTCAAGGGTACACACCGATCCTTCTTCCACTGACATACCTTTGAGATCAGCGGCCCTCCTGGAGCCACCACCAACACATTCCACCACGGCACATAGTAGGTGCTTAATCCACCTACTTAAATAGAGATGGCTTCTTCTGAGAAGTACCTGTTCGTGTCTTTTGCCCATTTTTAAATAGGGCTGTTTGTTTTTTTCTTTTCGGAATGTTTGAGTTCCTTGTAGATCTGGATGTGAGGCCTTTGTCAGATATGCAGTTGGAAAATTTTTTTTTCCATTCTGTGGGCTGTCTCCCCACTCTCCTGATGGTTTCTTTTGCTTTGCAGAAACTTTTCAGTCTGATGAGGTCCCACTTGTCTATCTTATCTTCTATGGCATTTGTGTTTGTGCATGCATGTTTATTGCAGCAGCATTCACAATAGCAAAAACATGGAACCAACCATGCTGCCCAGCAAAAATGGACTGGATAAAGAAAATGTGGTACATACACATGATGGAATATTATGCAGCCAGAAAGAAAAGCAAAATTATGGACTTCACAGTAACTCAGATGGATTTATTTATTTATTTATTTTTAGTTGGAGTCTCACTCTGTCACCCAGACTGGAGTGCAGTGGTCACTCCTGGCCACCGCAGCCTCGACCTGCTGGGCTCCAGAGATCCTTCTGCCTCAGCCTTCCAAGTAGCTGGAACCGCAGGCGCGCGCTACCATGCCTGGCTGACGTTTTTTTTATTTATTGTAGAGATGAGGTCTCGCCAAGTTGCCCAGGCGGGTCTCGAACCCGCGGGCTCAGGCAATCCACTCACCTCAGCCTCCCAAAGTGCGGGATTACAGATTGAGCCACCGAGCCTGGCTTCGGATGGATTTAGAGTCTATCATACTCAGTGGTCTATCACAGAAACAATGATCTGAGTGCTACATGTTCTCACTCATAAGTGGACCCTGAACATTTATCATGATACTATAAGAAAGGGATTGGCATTACCGGGACACTGCTGGGGTGTGTGAGGGGGTGCACGTAGCTTCAATAAGGGTACGTGATCTCAAACCAGGCAAAGCAGAAACCAGGGAGAGGCCCAAACTTTACGTGCATGATGACCTCTTATCTACTTAACCCTGAATTGTACCCCATATCTTTAAAATAAAAATTATTATTATTAATGATTATTATTATGATTTTGAGTTGGAGTCTCACTCTGTCTCCCAGACTGGAGTGCAGTGGCCGCTCCCGGCCACCGCAGCCTTGAGACTGCTGGGCTCCGGCGATCCTTCCACCTCAGCCTTCCAAGTAACTGGAACTACAGGCACGTGCTACCACACCCGGCTAATTTTTGATTTATTGTAGAGACGAGGTGTCGCCAAGTTGCCCGGGTGAGTCTCAAACCTGCGGTCTCAGGCAATCCACTTGCCTTGGCCTCCCAAAGTGCTGGGATGACAGGCTGAGCCACTGAGCCCGGCCATAAAAATTATTTTAAAAAAGCAAATAAAGAAACTGTATCCCCCCACCCCCCGCCCAAAATGGAGATGAACTTGAATTAGTGGTGTTAAAATTAGCAGATGCTTAAATAGAGATGGAGATTTATTAATAAAGCAGGTATTTACGTAAAGTGTTTCCAGGGCAAATGGTTCTTGATTGTGCCGCCTCTTGGAAAACACACATCTCCCAGGCGGGCTGCCGGTGGGCCCTGCATGGACACTGGCCGGTCAGGTCTGGAATTCGGGAAGCTGGGGGTGGTGAGAGAACCCAAAGGGAGACAAGGCTTGGAGTGGGAGGAACAGATCACTGGGTGGGCCATGCCGGGAATGTCATGGCGTCCATGGGTCGGGGGTGGAAGTGGCCAGTGGAGCCAGGGCGTGGGCCACCACCCCTGGGCTCAAGTCCACTCTTGCGTTGGAGACCTTGGGCCTCTTCCCTGTGTGTAAAACAGAGGCACTGGCCATCCCCATCTGTGTCCACATAATGCACTCGGGTCCTGCCGGGTGCGTGAATTCTGGCTTTATCGTATGAGGCTCCCTGGGTTATCACGGGGTTAAGTTTGAGCCTGCTGGTAGAATGCTTGGCATGGCGTAAATGTGCCACAAAGGCCTGTGTCCCTTCCTCTACCTGGATGTCAAAGGTGGGAGGAAATCATGAGTCCCACCCACTCCTGCCAAGCCCCGCCTGTCACAAGGCCACAAGGTGCGGCTCTATCCCTAGAACCCTGGTGCTGGCTTTGAGATCCCTCAGCCCGAACTCCTTAGGGACTCACCAGAAAGCATTTTCACGGGTCCTGCATGGGGACGGGGGCTGTGTTAAGAGGGGGGAAACCCACATTTTAGAAGCAGGTACATCCGCCACGGGGTTTGTTGGAAGATATCTGAAAGCCTGGATAGGGCCTCTCCAGAGGTCAGAATGTTCCTCACTCCTCAGCATCCCTGAAACATCAACTGATTGGCCTTCCACGGAATACGCCTTCATGGAGCACCCACTGTGTGCCAAGCCCAACACTACTCACTAGAGACAAGAGCGTTCATTCTCAGTCACTTGATTTAAAGCACACTTCTGAGTGTCTGCCGTGGTTGAGCCCAGCGCAAGACCCAGAGGACTCACCCACAAGACATGGGATCCTACCTCGAAGGACCACGGCTCCAGTGCAGACAGCAGGAGACACAGCAAGCACGGAAAACCACCCTGTCTCCCACCTGTTCTCCAGAGCTGTCTTTCATGCTGAGTGTCAGTGACAGTTGGAAAGGGGCAAAGCTTTAAGACACAAACAGTCCTGGGGAAATCCCAGACAACCCAGGAAAGGTGACGGAGAATCTGAGGGTAGGGGTGAGTCCTCTACAAACCTCTAACATCAGACCGTATGTGCCAATTCATCCATCCATTTATAGAGCGCCTACTGTGTGTGCTTGGCAGGGTGTCGAGAGTTTAGTGCATGAGTCTTACTGATACGGAGACTTGCTATTGTCTATCCATATGGCCACAGTCCCTAGAGAAAGACGTGGCAAGGGTTCGAGCACTCCTGCACGTGCCCACATTCCTGAGAGTTACCAACAGGTGTGCTTCCCCTTAACTCCTAGGCACCCTGGCAAGTAACTCAAAGAACACAACTTCCCTGCAGACTGTGTCCAATTCACTGACAGATGTAAATCCCCATGGACTCCCTTTTCTTAGAAGTCACAGGTTTGAGGCGGGCTCAGTGGCTCAGCCTGTAATCCCATGTTTTGGGAGGCTGAGGTGAGTGGATTGCCTGAGCCCGCGGGTTCGAGACCCGCCTGGCCAACTTGATGAGACCTCATCTCTACAATAAGTCAAAAAATTAGCCAGGCGTGGTAGTGCACGCCTGTAGTTCCAGCTACTTGGAAGGCTGAGTGGAAGGATTGCCGGAGCCCAGCAGGCCGAGGCTGCGGTGGCCGGGAGCGGCCACTGCACTCCAGTCTGGGCGACAGAGTGAGACTCCGACTCAAAAAAAAAAAAAAAAACTCAACAAAGAAAGAAGTCACAGGTTTGTATAACTTTTGCAACAATGTAATCACAAATCTTGTGATCTGTATAACTTTTGCATCCATCTAATCATCAGTCTTGCAGTTTGTGTAACTTTCACACATAACAGCATGTAACAATGTATGATGTCTCCGGCCCTGTTAACTCCCTTTACGCTATGGCAAGCTTGAGGAATGCTTCTGCTGGGTGTGACTGATAAACCGTGAGATCGGTGGCTCAGCCTGTGATCCCGCGCCTTTGGGAGGCTGAGGTGAATGGATTGCCTGAGCCCGCGGGTTCGAGACCCGCCTGGGCAGGCGAGACCTCATCTCTACAATAAAACCAAAAATTAACCGGGCGTGGTCGCGTGCGCGCCTGTAATTCCAGCTACTTGGAAGGCTGAAGCGGAAGGATCGCCGGAGCCCAGCAGGTCGAAGCTGCCGTGGCCGGGAGCAGCCACTGCACTCCAGTCTGGGTGACCGAGTGAGACTCCAACTCAAAAAAAAAAAAAAGCCGTGAGATGCCTCTGCCAGGAAATGTGGACCATAATATGTCACGATTGACAAAATACGGCTGAAAATTAGGTTCTACCCAATGCGCCCTGGTCACGTGGTCCATGTATCGATACCAACAACCCTGAACTTATAAAAGTGGACTGCAATACGTGAAGGGTGAGTAGAACCGTTTCAAAAAGGCCAGATGCTCGGCTCTGCTCCCTGGATTCAAATTCAGAAGTAAATCTCTTTCTACCAGTTTCCTGCCCCTTGATTGACTGGTATCAAGAGAGAGCAGCCGAGCGTGACTTGGACCCTAACATTTCTTTTTGGTTCCTCTTTATTTCATACAGAGCAGAGGCTGCAGTACTGGAAACCCAGGGGCACACCCCTCGTGCTGTGGGCATCAATCAGCTCCTTACAGTTGTGCCCAGGTAGCATATTGGAGACCCCTTTAAGAAGACAACCGCCTTCCGCTCGGGAGAACTATTTGCCAGTATTAGTTCAAGAACATCTTGGAGAAATAACTCTCTGTCTGGGACGCCGGTGTGGGGAGAAAGACGTTCCCTCTTGCAGGGCATGTGATCACCTTCAGCGGGTCTGCAAAGATGCTGGCTAAATAAGCCCTGAACCAACTTGGTCTCCTGGTGGGTTCTGGCTTGAATCACACAGGCATGGGTTTCTCTCTGCCCCAAGTTCAATGGTAGATGTGTGATCTCAGTATGTCTACAAGAAATAGGGAAATGGCAATGTAAGTTGCAGAGAAATACCATGAATGATTCTTTGCTCAATAGCAATAATAATAATAATAATAATAATAATAAAAGAACAGCAGAGAGAGATGCCCATCTACATGGAGTATGCAGCCAGCTTCCAGACACAGAGCCACCAGGAGCTTGCCAGGAAGCCCCACAGGGCAAGCTGCTGGTAGCCAAGGGCACAAGCTGAGGGTAACCATCATAACGCCAGAGCCACTTGTCACCTCCTGCTGCCCCTAGAGAAATGGCCAGCCAGAATTCAAGGTCCTGGCATCTGGATACATGAAGGGAAAGAGAGAGGGAGCTTTTGAGCAGAGGAGAAAAGACAGCTGCTGAGGACAGGCGCCCAGAGGAATCATGGGTTCCTTGAAAACAAACCATGACTAAAGGAAGGGCTCACTGATAGTGGCCCGTCAGGGACAGTAGAAAGTCCTTGGATTCTAGAAAGAGAATCTACAGCTCCCTCCTTTTCGCCTTCCCAGTCAACAATGTGCAACTTAGGGAAGAGACCTTGAACAGGACTTGGTGAGACCTACGAGTGTCAGAGGCCACCCGACGTTCTGTCCTTAAACCGACGTTCTGTCCTTAAACCTCTCTGTTCTGCTTGCAAGGTGCCAAGAACATTCACTAGTAGGATAACTGATAGTCACACAGTTTGGGGGCTTGCATTGAGACCTACATGCAGGGCCAAGGTTAGGCGAGGCGAGTGGGGTGCTAACCTCCCCACAGAACTTAAGAGTGACCAAGAAAAGTTTTGGTAATCAAGGTAAATACTGTTTTACCACAAAGTTTTTAAAAATTCCAATTAATGCAAAAAAGGAAAGACAAACAAAAAAATCAAAATTTAGCCAGGCACGGTGGCTCACGCCTGTAATCCCAACACTTTGGGAGACCAAGGTGGGAGGATCACTTGAGGCCAGGAGTTCGAGACCAGCCCGGGGAACATAGTGAGACTGCTGTCTCTACCAAACAAACAAAAACAATTAGCCGGATGTGGTGTGATGGTGCATGCCTGCGGTCCCAACTACCCAGGAAGCTGAGATGGGAGGATAGCTTGAGTCCAAGAATTCGAGACTGCAGTCGGTGATGATCATCCCACTGCACTCCAGTCGGATGAGACCCTGTCTCAAAAAAAAAAAATCAAAATATTTAATTCTATAAATACGCATTAAGTATCAGGCCCGGCACACAGTCTACTCGTCAGTTAGGAATTAGACTAGGAATTAGGCAAGACCCCTTGCCCACTGGAAGGGTCCACCACACAGGTTTCAAGGACTCAGGAAAGTCAGGGACACCTGTATCAAGAGAATTGGGAGCCAGGTGCAGTGGCTCACACCTGGAATCCCAGCACTTTGGGTGGCTGAGAGGGGAGAATCGCTTGAGCCTAGGAGTTCGAGACCAGCCTGGGCATTATGACGAGTCTTCATCTGGACAAAAAAAAAATACAAAAAGTAGCCAGGCTTGTCCCTGTAGTTCCAGCTCCTTGGAGGGCTGAGGTGGGAGAATTGTCTGAGACCAGGAGGTCAAGGCTGTAGTGAGCCAGGATCACATCACTGCACCCCAGGTTCCAAATAAATAAATACATCACACACACACACACACACACACGAAAGAGAACACTTGAGAAATGACATTTTTTTTCACTCAGCTCCTTGTCCTGTCCTGCCATACAGAAGGTGCTTAATTAGTGTTTGTGGAAAGAACAAAGATCAAGGAGGCAGTTCACAGCTGCGTCTTAAAGTGCAGCGTCCTGCGTGGCCCTGAGCAGAGAGGAGGCACCAGGGAGGCGCGATGCCTGGGTTTCTCCTGCCTCTCAGCAAACCACCTGCCCCACCTGGGCTTTGTGCTGGCTTTTCCCCCTCTTTTTATTACAGAATTCTAGAAATATACATAAAAATGGTGGGAATAATGCCACGATCTCCTCCCGGTGTCCATCAATAATGATCAATGTTTTGCTACTTTTTCTTTTTTTTTTTGAGTTGGAGTCTCACTCTGTTGCCCAGACTGGAGTGCAGTGGCCGCTCCCGGCCACCGCAGCCTCGACCCGCTGGGCTCCGGCGATCCTTCCGCCTCAGCCTTCCAAGGAGCTGGAACTACAGGCGCGCTACCACGCCCGGCTAATTTTTTTTATTTATTGTAGAGATGAGGTCTCACCTCGAACCCATGGGCTCAGGCCATCCACTCACCTCAGCCTCCCAAAGCACTGGGATTACAGGCTGAGCCACCGATCCCGACTGCTAAATGTATTTTTTTTAAGATGTGGGGTACAATATATTTATATATATATAAATGACTTGAGATGCTACTGTATTACTGCCGGTCCACTTTGCTCATTTTTTTCTCTGTGACCTTCAGTTTGCAACTCCCCTGCCCCTCTGCCCCTCTCTCAATAAAATCATCCATTCCTATGACTTCAGGTACCTTCTTGTTGTAGACCAAATTGTGTTCTCCCAAGTTTTGTTGAGACTCTAACTTCCAGTATCACAGCACGCAACTGTATTTAGAGCCAGGACCTTTAAAGAGATGATTTGGTTAAAATGAAGCCTCTAGTGTGGGTTCTAATCCAATCTGACTGATGTCCTTTCTTGAAGAGACAGGATTTTGCTCTGTCACCCAGGCCAGGGTGCAGTGACAAGATCGCAGCTCGCTGCAGCCTCAACCTCCTGGCTCAGGTGATCCTCCCACCTCAGACTCCCGAGTAGCTAGGACTGCAGGTGTGTGCCTCTCTGCCCAGCTGATTTTTGTTTTATTTTTATTTTTTGTAAAGATAGGGCAGGGCTGCCCGGGCTTGACGGATGTCCTTACAAGACGAGGAGATTAGGACACACAGAGATGCCAGGAGCACACAGGCACAGAGGAATGACCATGTGAAGAGTCATTCACAAGCCAAGAGAGAAGCCTCAGGGGAAACCAGCCCTGCCGGCACTTTCAGCGTAGACCCCCCAGCCTCCGGAACTGGGAACCAACCAGTGCCTCTTGTTCAAGCCTTAGCAAACTGGTCCGCCCCTCTCTGCTGGAGACCCCAGATCCAGTCCACACTGCCCACTGGACCCCAGACCTGAATGTCCTAACAGCCTGTGTTACAGCCGCAAACCAACACTTCACAGGGCTGAGCAGAGCTGCAGCAGCAGTGTGGCAGGGTTGGAAATGACAGCGGTGCCTCCTTATCCCCCAGTGGGTGCCTGAAACAGCGGATGGTACCAGATCCTACTTATCTACGTTTTTTCCTTACACACACACCTCTGATAAAGTTTATTTATCAATCCATTATAGTAAAAGAGGAACAATAGCTAACAATAAAATGGAACAATTAAAACATGAGGCCAGTGTCACCACCCTTGAACTTTAAGACCAGCACGAAGTAAAATAACCAAGAGGGTTACCAGGGACTGCCGCGGGCAGACGAGGGGTGTATACACTGTGGAGACGCTGGCCCGAGCGGTGATTCACATCCAGGGCAGTGCAGAGTGGACAAGAAGAGAGTCCGGGCACTACTCAGAATGGCGGACAGCGAAAACCTGGGAATCGTTTATTTCTGGAACTTTCCGTTTAGTATTTTTGGACCACAGTAACTAAAACCAAGGAAAGTGGAACCAAAAATAAGGCGGACATTACTGTAAAGGGATAGGAACCTGGAACGGTATTTGTGATGAGACTGTAAAGTGCTCAGGAGCCGTGGGTTCAAAGCGCCATTTTGGAAAGATTAATCCTGCCACTGGTCTTCTCTTACTAGGAACAATGAACATACCTTGAAGCCAGGTGCAGTGGCTCACGCCTGTCATCCCAGCACTTTGGGAGGCAGAGGCAAGAGCCCAGGGGTTCGAGACCAGCCTAGGCCTCTCGGTGAGACCTCATCTCTACAATACATCAAAAAAAAATAGCCGAGCGTGGTGGCGTGCACCTGTGGTTTCAGTTACCTGGAAGACTGAGGCAGAAAGATCGCCAGAGCCCAGCAGGTGGAGGCTGTGGTGGCCGTGAGCGTGCCACTGCCCTCCAGCCTGGGTGGACAGAGTGAGACTCTAACTCAAAAAAAAAAATTCCTTGAGAATGTTTCGTTGTAGCATTGGAATCCTCAGTCCCGCCAGCCTGACACTGCAGGCCGCAATAGACATTTGTCAAGTTCATTTGACGCAAATCATTTCACATCAGAACAGAAGACCAGCACCGGCGCCAGAATGAGCACTGGCCGGGGCGGGGCAAGCAGACATCATTCCATGTGCAAGCTTCCTCCAAAGAAAGGGGCCTGAGCTTTGGCCATGTCAGGTGGGATGCGGCCCGCAACTCACAGAAGCATCTGGAAGAGGCCGGTGGCCGCACGGAAGGATTCCCCGGGAGCCACCCAGGGAGCACGGCCTGCCAGCGCCTGGGTCTGAGGCTTCTGCCTCTAGAAGAGTGGAAGAATCTGTTCGGTTCTCAAGCATGTGGCAGTTTGTTGCAGGAAACGGATTCACTAGAGAACCAGAACAGAGCCACATACACACTGTCAGCTGATTCTCAGCAAGCGTACCATGTGATTCCAGAGGAAGAAGCCGCTTTTAAGCCATGTAGCAGGGACAGCGACATCTCCAAACTGAGACAAAAACAAGACTAGCCTCAGCCTCCGCCCTCAGAAGACACAACATTTATTTGAAATGAATCATAGACCTCAAAGCTGAAACTATAAAACATCCAGAAGGGAGCAGAAGATAACGTTTTTATGACCTTGTAGGCAAAGATTGAGGCGATGTTTTGTGCTTTGTGTGCAAACCATAAAAGAAAAACCTGATGTCTTAAACTTCTCTTCAGATAACATCATAAAGAAAAGAGAAAAACAGTCACAGACAAGGAAAAAACACTCACAGCACATACGTGTGACAAAGGATTTGTATTCAAAACAGACAAAGTAACCCTCAAAACTCAAGAATAACCAGATCAACGATCCTATCGCTTATTTTGTCTTCACGGTAGCCTCAAACTCCCGGGCTCAAGTGATCCTCCTGCCTCAGCCTCCTGAGTAGCCGGGACTACAGGTGCACACCACCATGCCAAGCTAATTATGATTTTTTAAATTTTTTGTAGCGACAGGGGTCTCGCTCTGCTGCCCAGGCAAGTCTCAAACCCCTGGCCTCCAGTGACCCTCTTCCCTCAGCCTCCCGAAGTGCTGGGATTACAAGCATGAACCACCCTGCCCAGCCCCAACAACCCAGTTTAAAAGGGGTTTGGCATGGTGGCACAGGAAGCCGAGGCTGGGGTGAGCTGTGACTGTGTCATGGCATTCCAGCCTGAGTGACAAAATTAGACCCTGACTTAAAAAAACGGGGTGGGGGGATGTTAATGGCAAAAGTCGTGAACAGGACTTCACAAAAGAAGACGTACATATGGCCAAGAAGTCTGTGAAAAACTGTTCAGTAAAATGAGTCATTGAGAAGCCGGGCTCGGTGGCTCAGCCTGTCATCCCGCGCCTTTGGGAGGCTGAGGTGAGTGGATTGCCTGAGCCCGCGGGTTCGAGACCCGCCTGGGCAGCGAGACCTCATCTCTACAATAAATCAAAAATCAGCCGGGCATGGTAGTGCATGCCTGTAATTCCGGCTACTGGGAAGGCTGAGGCGGAAGGATCGCTGGAGCCAGCAGGTCAAGGCTGCAGTGGCCGGGAGCGGCCACTACACTCCAGTCTGGGTGACAGAGTGAGACTCCAACTCAAAAAAAAAAAATGAGTCATTGAGGAAGTGCACATAGAAACAGCCGAGGGATATCCTGTCACCCACTAGAGGGTCGAAATTAAAAGGACTATTACCACCCTGCTTGGAGAATGCTTGGCAGCTCTTACAAAGTCGAATATATATACGTAACATATCACCCAGCCATCATACTTCCAGGTATCTATCTGCCCAAGAGAAAAGAAAATGTATGCACACACACACACTGAACAAACTAACAGACAAAAGACCACACACAAATACCAGCTTTATTCATAAAAGCCAAACACAGAGAAGACCTCAAAGTCCATCAACAGGCAAAGAGATAAATAATTTGTAGGACAGCCATGCGACAGCCATGCCTGCTCAGGAATAAGAAAACATTCATTCAAATGACTGATACACAAAACAACATAGATGGATTTCAAAAACATTGTCCTAAGGGAACGAAGCCAGTCAAAAGAGTCTATTACCGAGCAATTGCATGTATAAGACGTTCAAAACCAGGCACAGTTAATCTATAGTGATGGAAATCAGATCAGGGCTGCCTGGGATTATTGACAGGCGTGAAATTGACTGGGAAGGGAGACAACAAAAATTTTGGGACCCTGGAAGTGCTTTTTATCTTGAAGTTATGGGTGGTATGATAAATTCCTTTGTCTAAGCTTATCTAAGTACACACTTACCACGTGTAAAATTATACCCCAATAAAGTTGATTAAAAATACTTTGACCGAAGCTAGAAGGAAATTTTGCATCATGGATGTCTCAAATGTCATTTACAAATGAAGACGGCAAGAAGCCACAGCAGATGTGAAAGACGGGCAGCCCTGGATTATGATCTTGAAGGATTCTGCTAGGCCTGCTGAGGTATTTGGACTTTATCTCATGTTAGAGGCAGCAGGGTGATAGGTAAGTTTTAAAGGTTCTTCTCGAAATCCATTTATATTGTTGTTACAGAGAAATGCATTTATTTTTAACTCGAGGTTGCAGACATGGAAGCTGGCATGTTCTACCCAGGAAGTGAGCAATTTGTGGATACAGAGCTGAGTTCACAGTTTGTTCAAACAAATTCTGTTCATCAGTGTGTATTCAGGTGTTTATGTGCAGTGTCTAATTTTGTCTACACAACGGCACTGAAGGATAAGCATATTATATCAGTTAGCTACATCACAAACCACCTCAAAATAGTGGCTTTAAAAAACAACCACTGGCCAGGTTCAGTGGCTCAGCCTGTAATCCCAGCACTTTGGGAGGCCGAGGCGAATGGATCGCCTGAGCCCGCTGGTTCGAGACCAGACCGAGCAACTTGGTGAGACCCCTGTCTCTACAATCAAATAAAATAAAAATTAGCCGGGCATGGTAGCCCGTGCCCGTAGTTCCGGCTACTTGGAAGGCTGAGGCAGAAGGATCGCCGGAGCCCAACAGGTCTATGCTGGGGTGGCCATGAGTGTGCCACTGCACTGTAGCCTGGGCGACAGAGTGAGACTCCAGCTCAAAACAAAACAAAATGAAAAAACAAAACAAAACAGCAACCACTTATTTGTCAGGCACGGTGGCTCATGTTTGTAATCCCAGCAATTTCGGAAGTCGAGGCAGGAGGATCGCTTGAACCTAGGAGTTCAAGACCATCCTAGGCATTATATAGAGATCTTGTCTCTACAAGCAATCAAAAATTTAGTAGGGCATGGTGATGCTTACCTATAGTTCCAACTACCAAGGATGTTAAGACAGGAGGATCGTCTGAACCCAGGAAGTCAAGGCTATAGTGGGTTGTAATCATGCCCCTGCACTCCAGCCTGGGTGACAGAGTGAGACCCCCAACTCAAAAAACAAACAAACGAGCAAACCAAAGAACACTTATTTGTCTCACCATGCTGCAGGTAGTCAGTTTGGATTGGGCTCAGCAGGGAGATTCTTCTAGCCTTTGGTGGGTTCCCTTAAGCCTCTGTACCCCAGTGGCTGGTTGACTGAGGCTGGCAAATCCAGAATGGCCTTCACTGGAACGGTTCATTTCTGCCCCACACGTATCTCATCTTCCAGCAAGCCGGCTAGATTTCCCGCACGGCAGCTGGGCAGGGTTCCAGGAGAGAGAACAGAAGCATGCGATGCTCCTTGACCCTGGAATTGGAACCGGGGCCTAGTGTCCCGTTGGCCAAAGCAATTTAAAAAGACCCAGCCACAATCAGGGAGTGGGAAATAGAAATCACTTCTCGATTGCAATGAGAGGAATTGCAAAGCCCACACTGCAGATGGTGAGTATTTGGGGAGGCATGGAGGATGGTAACCGTTTTTGCAATCGATTATTTCCCTTTAGACGAAAGAAAACCAAGGTTTGGAGGAATGGAGTAACTTTTCTAAGGTCACACGGCCAGTGAATAGACTCCAATTTCGAAGCAGGTCCGCAACAAAATGCAGGTCCTCTTTTCAAGGAATGAACAGTATTTTGTGCCATGTAAACCATTCCCCCACCCCCCATAATGTTACAGAATCAGCAGATTGGAGGAAGAAGTGACAGGAAATTGAGGAACAGCAGATATTTCTGAAATGATTTCAAGTGTGATCCATGTTCCTGAGACCTAAACAGAAAAGAAATTGCCTTCCTCTTTGCATCACCAGGGCTGAGGATGTCCCCAGTAAATGTCCCGTTTGTCCCCACGTTTCCTCCTCCTTCCAAATAAGAGGAACAGTGGGCACAGAGGTCGAGGGAGGAGTATCGCTTGAACCCAGGCTTCTGAGACCAGCTTGGGCTACCTGGCAAGGCTTTGTCTCTACAATAAATAAAAGAATTAGCCAGGCAGGGTGGTGTGCCCCTGCTGTCCCAGCTGGGGTGGAAGGATCGCTTGAGCCCAGAAGGTCGAGTCTGCCGTGAGCTGTGGTTGCAGCACTGCATGCCAGCCTGGGTGACAGCCTAGGAGACAGAGAAAATGAAAAGAGGAACATAAAAGTACCGAGCTGCGGTGGCTCAACCTGTCATCCAGCGCCTTGGGTGGCTGAGGTGAGTGGATTGCCTGAGCCCGTGGATTCGAGACCTGCCTGGGCAACTTGGCGAGACCTCATCTCTACAATAAATCAATGAACTGGGCGTGGCAGCACATGCCTGGTAGTTCCAGCTACTCGGAAGGCTGAGGCGGAAGGATCGCCGGAGCCCAGCAGGTCAAGGCTGCAGTGGCCGGGAGCGGCCACTGCACTCTAGTCTGGGTGACAGAGTGAGACTCCAACTCAAAATAAAAATAAAAAAATAAAAACAAATAAAAGTGCCAAGCTATATGGGGACAGAACTGTGTGGAGACATGGAGTGGGCATTCACGGAGCCGCCACAGGTTGGAAACAGGACCAGTCAGCTTCGGGGCGGAGGGGGAAGCTAGGCTACCATTTCCCGTAGAGTCGTCTTGAGGGACCCAAAAACTTAAAAAGCTATACTTGCTGTAAAAGAAGTGCTCACTATATTTTATATATCCCTACCTCACGTTCACTATATTTTGTATATCCCTACCTCACGTTCATTGTATTTTATGAATTCTTAGTACTTTAAATCCTACCTCAGACCCTGTAGAATTAGGCACATGTCGGGTGCCGGGTAGTGACTGATTGTGTAGTTATACAATGCCTTAAGCAGTGTTTGTACTTAGAACTCTTGTTAAGCGACAAGCCCCTTCCGGACATTCCTTTGCTTAGATTGCAGTAGACTCTGTGGCGCTAGCCACTCTCCTGGTGGGCTCTATGTTGGTTCAAACCTCCAGCTTCCATGCCAAAGTTAATTTACACGCAGTGACTGTGTAAACCTAGCTTATCTGACATTTCACTCTGCCCGTTTAGCCATTTCCCGTCAATCACAGGCAACTAAGCTAGAGCCCGCACAAACCAGAAAATAAACCTACCAATCCCAAGTGCCCCCATACCCATTAGGAGAAATTACCCAATCATGTAAAAACAAGCTTAAAGTTCTTTCCCCTCCCTCATGTAATTGTCCATAAAAACTGCTTGCCATACTGGATAGGGGCTCTTGTCCCTGAAGTCGCTGCATCGGCTTCAAACGTGAGCCCAGACTCGAGACTGAATAAAGACCCTCATGTGTTTGCATTGGAGCTGGCTCTTTGTGGTCTCTCGGATATAAAATCTTGGGTTTAACAGTCTCAAGATGCAGGCAAGAGACACAGGGGGAGTTCCCTGTGTTTAGAAACCCTCTCAGACGGTTGGCCACACAAGCCAGTTGGAACAGAGCGTGACGCGTGGACACCGGAATGCCACGGGGGCGGCTGCTGTTTCTGAGAGCCCCTGCTCTGGCTAGGATGGTGGGTGATGCGGGTCGGGACGTGGCCGTGAGCCGCGAGGTCTGGAAATGTACACGCCGACATCGACAAAGGGAGGAAGTGACAAGGAAGAGAAGAAGACACCGTCAGGCTGGGAGCTTGTGTCTGTAAATGTGCTCAAGTGCGAGGACCCCAGAGTTCCTGGTGTGACCCCAGATTCATGGGTCAGGGTGCAGCCCAGCTGTCTGTGGTTTTCACAAGATCTCTGGCGGCTGCGACCTTCAGGACAGCATGGCATGTGCAGGCCTGCTACGGTGCAGAATTTCCTGGCCCTTTTTCAGCCAGACACACGTGGAAGGTATTTGGGGCGAGCAAGTGCATGATACCTGGAGATCAGTGGCTTCATGCACCCCTCATAGGTGGATCGTCAGAATGGTAGGGTCCAGCCCCGGCTGCTTTGCCAGCTGTCTGTCATGTGCTCAGTTGCAGCACCGTGAGACAGGGTGAGAGTGGTCGGAGGTTGCTGGGGCAACCAGACACAGCTGGAGTCCTCCGTGGGATCAGGGCCTTGGCTTGCTATCACTTTTTTTTTTTTTTTTTTTGAGTTGGAGTCTCACTCTGTCGCACAGACTGGAGTGCAGTGGCCGCTGGGCTCCGGCGATCCTTCCACCTCAGCCTTCCGAGTAGCCAGAATTAAAGGCATGCCCTACCACGCCCGGCTGATTTTTTTGATTTATTGTAGAGTTGAGGTCTCGCTGCCCAGGTGGGTCTTGAACCCGCGGGCACAGGCCATCCACTCACCTCAGCCTCCCAAAGGCACGGGATGACAGGCTGAGCCACCGAGCCCGGCTTGCTATCACCTTTGAAGGGAAGTTTCGGCATCCATCGCAGGTGGACCAGGGCATCCCTTGAACGGCCGCACGGCCTGTAACACCCTCTGGGTGCCTTTCAGGAGGTCCCAGTTACAGAAAGAGCTTTGCACTGGACATCCCAAGCCCTGTGCTCTCACTCAGGTGCCAGTGTTTCTAATTCTGTGAGGCTAGCTGTGTGCAAGCTTCAGTTTCCTCTTCTGCAAAGGAGGGTGGTGACAAACCCCCTTTCACAAGGTCGTGGTGAGTATCTGATGGACAGTGGAGACCCAAGTACGAGGGGACCCCAAAAAACTGGGAAATATCTTTTGAAGGGCAAGCCCCTTGTAGTACAGGCATCTCCTGCTAGGTGAGTGTTCTAGGAACCCGTCAGCGTCAATGAACCAACTAGAGTTGTTGTGGGAGGTTGCGATGGCCTCAGTGAATTTTTTTATTTGGAGACTCTTTCAAAACGTTTGTTCATTTCACGATGGGTGATTTACAAGCACGCCTGCCCACGCCACGCTGAGGGAACAGCAGTTTTTGACCAGAAATGGTATGTCCCTCGGCACCCCACCCTCCCTATTCACCTGATCTCGCCAAGAGAGACCTTTTTTCGTTTCGCTGATGCAAAAAGTCCTCAAAGGGAAGCGCTTTGCTGATGTGGAAGAGGAGAAACCAAAAACAGCAGAAGCACTTAAGGGCATCCAAAGGGACAAGTTTAAAAACTGTTTCGAGCAGCGGAAGAAGCGTCTCGACAGGTGGAGCGCATCCAACGGAGATTTCTTTGGAGGGACTGAAGTTTAAAAATGTAAGAATCAATACATGATTTTTAATAAATACATGTTGGTTCCTTGGCGGTCCCCCTCATCCTCTGGTCAGGTCTAAACCCGTGTACGAGCTGTTGCTTTGTTTCTTCCCATCATGAAGTGTAAAGACATCTCAGGTGCCTCCATTCAAATGCCATTTAAGATTTTCGTTTCATTTTGGTTTTTTTAAATAGGTGCGTACAGGGTTGAATTGCTTCTGTCCTGTCCATGTTTCAACTATTCAATCTTAGGGCTCCCTCGGGGGCTCCCCAAAAAACAGAATTATCCTTTGGAGGGGTGGCTCCTGCCCTGTCCACGTTTCAACTATCCAATCTTAGGTCCCCCGAGGGAGCCCATATCTAAGTCACCAGAGGGTTCTATTAATAAGTGGGGAAAATTCATGTGTGTAGTTGCCAACGGCTGAGAATGGCTTCCCGTGCTGGGAATAGATGAGGATGCAGTGTCTGCCGTGATGGCTGCCATCTCACAACCAGCCTAAGGGCCAAAGCTAGCATATCCAAAAAGGCAGAGCAGGAAGATGGAAGTGATGTGGATTTTGGGGGTCACCCTGGACTTCAAGAGTCCCAGCTCCAGGGGTCAACCAGCCAAGTCCCAGCGAGGGTTGTGGAGGGGCTGGGTAAGCCTAGCCCCACAAGTGTCAGCTCTAATGGGCTGGCAAACCAAGCCCTGAGTGTGGCGATTGGGGTGGGAGGGGGGCTGGCAAGCAAGCCCCCAGGGTGTTGGCTCTAACAGGCTGGCAAACTACGCCCTGAGAGTGTTGCTGGTTTGGTGGGCTGGCAAGCCTAGCCCCCTGGGTGCCTCAGTGGGCAAGCCAGCCTCTGGGGTACATGGCTTTTCGACTCTGAAAATCTTCTGCAGCTATTCAGGTCGCAGCTGTTCAGGGTCAAGGTTCTTGTCCCACGCCCAGGAAGAATGAGGGACAGGGACGGCCCGAAAGTGAGTAAGCAGGATTTACTGAGAGGACAGAAAAGCGCCCATGGTGGGAGGGGACTCGAAGGGTTTGCCCGTCTGGGGCTGAAAACCTGGTGCTTCTATAGCCCTAAGTCCAAGCTGATTGGCTAGCACTGGCTGTGAGCTGTTGCTGTTCTGATTGGTTGCTTTTCAATCCCAGCAGTGAGTACCTTAACTCTAGCTTGAGAGGCTTGCAGGGAGTTGTTTACCAAGGCTGAGCCTGAGAGGCCTGCTGGGAGTTCGCTACATTGTTACCAGAGGACTTGCCTCTCTGTCTGCCTGTCTGCCTAACCTTTCTTATTTTTTTGAGTTGGAGTCTCACTCAGTGGCCCAGACTGGAGTGCAGTGGCTGCTCCCGGCCACCACAGCCTTGACCTGCTGGGCTACGGTGATCCTTCCGCCTCAGCCTTCCAAGTAGCTGGAACTACAGGCACGCGCTACCACGCCTGGCTAATTTTTGATTTATTGTAGAGATGAGGTCTCGCCAAGTTGCCCAGGCGGGTCTCGAACCCGCGGGCTCAGGCAATCCACTCACCTGCCTCTCAAAGCGCGGAATTACAGGCTGAGCCACCGAGCCCGGCTGCCTAACCTTTCTCTAGCTATCTCCTGTCTCAGAAAGAGCTGGGTTCTCATCACTGAGCCACTGGACTGAACAACCCTCCCACCACCCAGCCTTGAGAGTTCCGTGGCGGGAGACGCCTTTAAGGTCTAAGCTACTTCTGTTGAGTCTTTCATTCAAGCACGCAATAGTAACAAAACGGATCGAAGCTCCCCAGGGCACAGCCTCAAGCCCACTCTTGCACCGGCTGGGTCAGTCCTGATGTTGCACCCCCTTATCCTGCAAGGAGTATGTCCAGCAGCCTGATTTAAGCCACCTTCCTGCTGGAGAAGGAGGGATAGGGGAGCCCCCAACCTAGGTCTCTGGCTTGTTATTTCCTTCCTGGCCACCTCTCCTTCCAGATTCGGGCAAGCTGAGACGAGCACAATCCATGTGCCTTTTGCCAAGGCCAGGATGGCAAATGAAACATGTGTCTGACTGCAATTTGCTAATCATTGTGCTGGAAAGAAATCTTGGCAGAGATTATTCTTAGTGTCTGAGACGCAGTTCCCTGGGCCACTGAGATCTCAGACAACCCCGTGTGGCGCTCTGGAGGTGGGAGGGTCTTTCAGAGTGGTCCCAGATGGCAGCAAATCTGTTGAACCTTCATGTCCGTAAACAACCAGTCACTGGTCATGGGCTGCTCCCTGGGCAAGGGTGTCACGTGAGACAGGACAGTTCCCAGGGAAGGATGCAGGGCAGAGCTGGGGACACCAGCAGGAGGCAGGGCCACCGTCCATGTCCGGTGACAACTGACACAGGAAGGTGTTTCTCCCATGAGTGATGGTGGATGTTCTTACTTATGGGAATGAGTGAGACAAAAGTGATACTCCCAGCCAGGGGACGCTGTCTGCCTGAAGAGGAAACCTTGGGGAGGCCCCATAATACTCATGTCCGTTAGATCGATCGTGTCATTTATCAACCAGACTAGGACATGGAGAGAGAAAGGGACATAGTTAATAATTACGCCAATATAGCCGAGCTCGGTGGCTCAGCCTGTTATCCCGCGCCTTTGCGAGGCTGAGGTGAGTGGACTGCCTGAACCCGCGGGTTCGAGACCCACCTGGGCAACTTGGCGAGACCTCATCTCTACAATAAATCAAAAATTTAGCCGGGCATGGTAGCGTGCGCCTGTAGTTCCAGCAACTTGGAAGGCTGAGGTGGAAGGATCGCCGGAGCCCAGCGGGTCGAGGCTGCGGTGGCCGGGAGTGGCCACTGCACTTCAGTCTGGGCGACGGAGTGAGACTCCGACTCAAAAAACAAAACAAAACAAAACAATTATGCCAATATAATAGATTTCTATGCTGTTATTCTCATTTTTCAGATGAGGAAATTGAGGCACAGAAAGGTTATGTCACACTCCCCACAACCTGCCAAAATCAGCTGCTGAGTGGCAGGACCAGGTTTCACACCCTGGCAGTCGCTCCAGAGACAAATTTACAAGACATCGTAGAGGTAGAAATGGCAGATTTGGTGATGGGTCATGGGGTGCAAACGGAGGGGTTGGAAGGGATTCTGGGAGTCAGGCTTGAGCAACTGGGAAGATGGTGGGACTGGTGTCATGGCAAGATGTCAGGGTGAGCATTAGATCACACTCCCAGTGGGATCTCCAGTATGTTAGGTCAGGTCTGCTGGGGGTGTGGGTGTCTGGTGTGTGATCTGTGCCGCGTGAAAGATGCAAAGAATTGCACAGAAGTTAGATTTGAAAATACAGTTTATTTAGAAAGCAGATTAGAGAGAGAGAAAGAGGAGATTCACCTCCCCAAGGCGGGGGAGGAGACCAATGCCAGGAAACATGACCACGGCCATAGCTCCAAGAGCACATGGCCACGCCGGAGTCCAGTAAGGCAATGGCGGCTGGCGGCTCGTGGCTGAGTCCTTCTGATCCTTCCCTTGGATGGGGGAAGGTGGTTAAGATGATTGGGTGGTGGTCTGCTCCACGTCATCATGAAGGGGCAGGTAAGCTCAGGTACTGACGTCAGGTGATGGACAGGAGTAGTTACATGACTGCTGCCATGGTGGTGGCATCTGTCTGTGTCATGAAGGTCACCAAGGGCTGATTAGGCTAACTTGGGTCATATGGGTGGAGGCAAAGACTTGGACTAGAAAAGCTAATTAGTACAAAGCAAGCTGGGGAGGGGGTCATAAGGCAATTATCAATAGCCGCCTCTGAGAAAACGGCTCTGTCCTTGGCCAAGGTAGAGGGTAAGCTAAGTGGACAGCTAGAAAAGCCTGAGATTTAGGCAATGTGAAAACGGCTGCTCGTTGGGTATATGAAATCCATGCGATGTCCTTTCAGTGGGGGAGGAGAAAGGGGAACTGTCTCAGACTTTCTGTGGGTGGCATTGCAACTTTTGGGGGCCCTAAAGTGGAATCGTTGAAACGTGCACCGGACAGGAGCCCGCCCTCCAAGAGATAATTCTGAGTTTTGGGGAACCCCCGAAGGAGCCCTAAGGTTGGATAGTTGAAACGTGGACAGGACAGAAGCCATTCAACTCTGTATACACTGACTTGAAAGAAACAAAACAAGCCGGGCTCGGTGGCTCAGCCTGTAATCTCACGCCTTTGGGAGGCTGAGGTGAGTGGATTGCCTGAGCCCGCGGGTTCAAGACCCGCCTGGGCAGGCGAGACCTCATCTCTGCAATAAATCCAAAAAAAAAATTAGCCAGGCGTGGTAGCATGCGCCTGTAGTTCTAGCTACTTTGAAGGCTGAGGCGGAAGGATCGCCAGAGCCCAGTAGGTCGAGGTTGCGGTGGTCGGGAGCGGCCACTGCACTCCAGTCTGGGCTACAGTGAGACTCCAACTCAAAAAAAATAAAAAATAAAGAAAGAAAGAAAGAAACAAAACAAAAGCAAACAACACTCGTACACTGGTTTAGACCTGACAAGAGTGTGAGAAGGTTCTTTTGCCAAAGAACCAGCATGTATTTATTAAAAATTGTATTGATTATTACATTTTTAAACTTCAGTCCTTCCAAAGTACACTCCATTGGATGCAATACACCTAATCGCCCCGCTTAGATATAACACAGGGACATGGGAAGTTAGCTTTCTCGAATTACTTCTACTTCTTGTAGAATCATCTTATATAAAACAATATCCTATCTAGTTATTCAGTCTATCTACACCAAAACTTCCTGTTGATGCAACACACACACACACACACACACACACTCCCCCCTTCGGGATGGCGTAGCCAGCCACTGCACACATAGCTGTGGATGCCGTCTCTTCTTGTGACTGTGGACTGCGTTTGCTTTGAGGGTGCTCCCAGAGCAAGGAGCTTTTAGCCAATGGCCGGCCCTCCATCACTGGGAGAGGAGGTACCGTTCGCAGCCTTGTGGTGGCAGAGTCAAGCCGTGGTACAAGCCCAGTGTTCCTAGTGGGCCGTTGCCTTCTGGGATCAGTCCCCTAGAGACATGTTGCTGCAAGTCCTTGCGATTGGCAATGCACATATTAGTGAACTGTGATGGACTGATCTTCAACACTGCCAGTGTGTGCATTGGCCTGGCTACCTCTACCCCTTTGGCTGGGATTTCCAAATATGCAAATCAGACAGCCCTTAGATGGCCACAACTGGGCTAGAGTCCCCAAATAGCACACTTAAACACGCTGCAACTGGGCTAGAGTCCCCAAATAACACACTTAAACATGCTCAAGAAGAAAGAAGTAAATGTGAAGAGGTTGGCTAAGGATCTGATCTTGGGTGTGATGGAGTTGAGGTACCAGTGAGGAATTTGGAAACGTGTGACTACAGAAGGTTGACCATTGGCTGGGTGCTAGGGAGAGATCTAGGCTTCTGATAGCACTCTGGGTACCATAGGCTGGGTGATGGTCATTATCTGTCCTGTGGGAAGTGTTGGCGTGGGGACAGCTTAGAGCAGAACCCTGATGCGTTGCAGCATTTAAGGGTTGGGCACAAGAGGGGGAACTGACAAGAGCGTCTGAGGTAGAACAGACTCCTAGGGAGGTGAGAAGGAGTCAGCAGAGGAGACCGTCAGAGAATGCCAGGGAAGGGGTTCTAAGGAGTGGTCACCTGTAAACGCTGCAGCCAAGTCTGCAAGATGGCCTCAAAAGCACTGGTTGCATTTGTTTCTTTGTTTGTTTGTTTACTTTTGAGTAGGAGTTTCTGTCACCCAGGCTGGAGTGCAGTGGCACACTCGTGACCACCGCAGCCTCCACCTGTTGGGCTCAGGCAATCCTTCCATCTCAGCCTTCCAATTAGCTGGAGCTGCAGGCATGGGCCACCACGCCCAGCTATCTTTTTTAAAATTTATTGTAGAGACGAGGTCTCGTCAAGTTGCCCAGGCTGGTTTCAAACCCCTGGACTCAGGCAATCCTCTCGCCTCTGCCTTCCAAAGTGCTGCATTTAGAGATAGGCAGGTCACCCTGGTGAGAGTGGATTTCAGTGAGGAGGGTGGGTGGAAGTCAAAAGACACTGACTGGATCAGCTGAAGAATGAGGAACAGAAATTTAAAAGGACAGGTAGTTTGTTCAAGAAGTTGCCTGTGAATGAGGAGGAAACAGAAAAGCCTTAGGGGGTGAGGCATGAGTTCCAGAGAGGTTTGCAAAGATAAGAGAATGAAGAGGTTTTGCACCAAAGGCAAGGAATTAATCAAGAGCCTGGAAGGGGACAGGCTGAAGATACAGCAGGTCAGAGCCACTGGAGGGCTGAGGTCCGGAGAAAACAAGAACCATTCATTCACTCACCCATTCATTCAACCATCGATCCGAATGAAAATATGGTGAGACCATCCATCCATCTCCTCAGTCATCCACCCACCCCCTCGTTCATTTGTCATTTCTCCACTCAACCATCCATCCATCCATCCACCCATCCAGTCATTCATTCATCTATTTGCATGGGAATGAAAATGTGGTGAGATCAGGCTGGGAGAGGGGCGCGCCGCTGGAGCGATGAACATCTGGAAGGTGAGTGAGGCTCACAGGGGTGTGAATCCCACGAGCCGCGCTCTCCATGACCTTCAGCTTGCCCTGAAGACCCTACCCTATGGTGACCAGCAAGCCGGATTCACAGGCCCAAGGACTGGCTGTTCTGCAGCTTTCCTTGGAGTCACAGCCCAGCCCATTCATGCCTGAGACCTGTTCCTGGGTCCAAACTGTGAAGAACTGTCGATGTGGAGTGCGTGGAGGTCAGAGGAGAGATCTGACGTCTTGTCCCAACTCAGTCCTTGCTGTGTAACTTTGAGGATGTCCATGTACCTTTCTGGGTCTCTGTTTCCTCATCTGTAAAGTGGAAGGGCTCTGCAGGCAATAGATGATCCCCAAAGCCCTTTTCAGCTCTAAGTTTAAAAACAACTCCAATTCAGTTGAAAACCGGGCAAAGGATTAAATGGAGATTTCTCCAAAGAAGATATACAAGTGACCAACAAGCGCATGAAAAATGCTAAACGTCATTAGTCATGAAGGAATTGCAAACCAAAACTATGAGACACCACTTCACTCATACTCAGAAGATTGTCATCAAAGAAATGGAAAATAACAGTGCTAGCAAGAATGTGGAGAAATTGGAGTCTTTCTACATTCCTGGTATAGACTTAAAATGGTGTGGTCTCTGTGGAAAATAGTTTAGTGACTCCTAAAAAGTTAAATATAGAATTATTATACAACCTTGCAGTTTCACTTCTAAGTATATGCTCAAAGGAACTGAAGTAAACTCGATTCAGAAACACTTGTACTCAAATAAATACTTGTAACCTCATATTCATAGCAGCCCTATTCACAACAGCCAAGAGGTGGACAAAAACCAGGTGTCCATTGACAGATGACTGGATAAACAGAATGTGGTTTATACATGCGATGTAATATTATTTAGACAAGCACCGGTACATGCTCCAGTATGGATGAACCTCAAAGACATTATGCTAAGAAGCAGCCAGACACATATTCTATGGCTCCGTTTGTTGAACCCGGGACTCTAATGAGAGAGAGAGAGAGAGAGACCACAAAGAGCCAGCTCCGATGCAAACACACGAGGGTCTTTATTCAGGCTCGAGTCTGGGCTCCCGCCCGAAGCAGCAGCTTCAGGGACCAGAGCCCCGATTCACAAGGGCAAGCAGTTTTTATGCACAATTACAGAGGGAGGGGAAAGAACTCCAAACTTGATTTTACATGATTGGGTAATTTCTCCTAATGGGTACGGGGGCACTTGGGATTGGTGGGTGCTGCCCGTGATTGACAGAAACCCACAGTAATAGGTCGAGTGGAATGTTAGATAAGTTAGGTCCATACAGTCCCTGCGTGTGAAGTAACCTGAGCCGGCAGACAAAGGGTTACATTAGCCCTTTTAGTTTAGGGATCCAGCCCAAGGTTTGCTTAGGAAAGCTTGTTTGCTTAACCTTTACATAACATAACATAGTCATTATGGGACAACAAAAGCCAAACTTAACAAAGTTTTTACATATGAATGCTGCAAACACATACAGTGAATGTGGGATAGAAAAATCATATACTAATTTCTGGGA
>NW_007247892.1:0-37339 GCF_000164805.1 Carlito syrichta | reverse complement strand
CTTGGTTTCTTGGGTCTCTCAATAGCATGCTCTTAACCTAAATTTATTGTTGTCCTCTCACGTTTAGCTGGTGTGTGTCTGTTTGAGACAAGAGTCTCACTACGTTGCCCAGGTTTGTCTCAAATTCCTGGGCTCAAGCCATCCTCCTGCCTCAGCCTTCTGAGTAGCTGGAACTACAGAGGCTTGCCCTAGTGCCCAGCAATTATATGGCTCCATTTATATAAAATATCCCTTATAGTTCAACAGAAAGCAGATTGGTGGCTGCCAGGGGCTGGGGAGAGGTAGAAGGGAATAACTTGACGGATATGGGGTTTTCTTTTGAAGGAATGAAAATGTTTTGGAACTATTTTAGAGTGGTAGATACACAACAATTATGAATATAATAAATGTCCCTACATTGTAGATGTTAAAATTGTTAATTTTCTGTCAATGTGCATTTCACCTTAATATTTATTTTTTTGTTTATTTATTTATTTATTTTTGAGTTGGAGTCTCACTCTGTCGCCCAGACTGGAGTGCGGTGACTGCTCCTGGCCACTGCAGCCTCGACCTGCCGGACTCCGGCGATCCTTCCTCCTCAGCCTTCCGAGTAGCTGGAATTACAGGCACGTGCTACCACGCCCGGTTGATTTTTTGATTTATTGTAGAGATGATGTCTCGCCAAGTTGCCCATGCAGATCTCGAACCCGCGAGCTCAGGCAATTCACTCACCTCAACCTCCCAAAGGCACGGGATTACAGGGTGAGCCACGGAGCCCGGCTTGTTTATTTATTTATTCAGCATTGTTTTCTGCTTTTAAAAAAAATTTATTTTGAAGATGTGGGGCACAATTCAGGGAATTTTTTTTTTTTAAAGAAGAAGAAACGATTCTTTTTTCTTTTCAAATTGTGATGGATGGCATTTTTATTGCAAATTAAATGACTACAATGTGTGAATCAGTTTTGAGCTTCCCAAACTGAACTGGCTTAGTTTTTCTTTTTATTATAAAGATGTGGGGTACAATTCAGGGTTAAGTATATAAACAACGGTCATGCAGGTCCCATTGTTGATGAGCTATGCCCCTCCCACCCCTAGCAGTTTTCCTCAACTCTCTCCAGAATGAAACCTCTGTAGCAATTTCAGACTCTTCTTTAAGTCCTGGCCACTCCAGGCCATGCTTTGCCTCCCCCCACAGCACCAGACCTAAAGGACCCTCCTTAACAACCAGACCCACAGGTCTGATTGTCTCTCTGTCTTCCCTTTCCCCAACCGCATCCCAGGATACCTTTGTCCTCTTCGGGATCCGCCCTTCCCTCAGTGAGTAAAAGGGCACCACTTCCCAAGCACCTATTTTGGGAACCAGCCCGGAGTGTAGACAAACAACCGCCATATAGGGAGACAATCCCATCGAAGGCATTCAGTGGCCCGGGAGCCCAAGCCCGGAGCTTGGAGGAAATGGGCACTTGAAAGCTTGGCCGAGGCTGCTGTCCGGGTTTCTGACAGCCTGGAAAGATGCAGGAAAAGTGTGGTCCCAGCTTTGTCTGGCCGCACGGACAGGGAAGTCAGAACTGGTCACACCCTTGCTTGGTATCCAAAGAAAGGGACCAAGCTGATTCTCAACCAGTTTTCCTAAAAAGCTCTGCAGAAGGTGCTCTCTCCAGCTTTCTTGGGGGATGCAGATGTTAGGTTGGAAGGCGGGGACGGGTGGGGGAGGGACAAAAGCCCATAAAATAGAAACAGGACGGGGCCGAACCGGAACTGTGTGGCCAGCTCATTGCGTGACCCTGAACAAGCCCTGGCATCTCACGGTTAAACTGGGGTACTTGCATTAAGCTAGAGAAAATGTTAAACGCCAGTGCAGACGAGCTTGTGGTGAAAGAGATGCGGTCTTGCATTCCTGTTGATGCCGAAATGGCTGTAGCCCTTGTGAGGGGTGTCGCATTTGTGAGTGGGGGTCAGTATAGCCACAAACCATGACGCCAATGAGCAGTCAAAGTTGATTTCAAGACAACGTCGTGTGGTAAAAAGTACACACATGGGGGTCTGGCAGATCGGAGTTTGAACTGCTAGTGTTAGCACTTACCAGTTGAGTAGCCTTACTTTCTCCATCTATAAAATGGGGTAAACCTACATAACACGCACACACACACACACACACACACACACACACACACACACACACACACCCCTATTAGAATTGTTGGTGTGAAAATAATCAACGTAACATGACTGGAACGTCATAGGTTGTCAACAAAATAGTGCCTGTTATTCCCCTGGCTCAGCCCTTCACTTTCTCTCAAAGTGAGGTGAGTTTTCTCTTAAAGGCCAGAAAGGACATAACATGGATTTAATATGCCCAATGAGCAGCCATTTTCACCTTGCCTAAATCTCATGTTTTTCTAGCAGTTCGCTTAACTCAACCTCTGATCACTAGTCAAGGGCAGAACCAGTTTCCCAAAGGAAGTTATTGATAATTACCTTCCGACACCCTCCCCAGCTTGTTTTGTACTTATTAACTTTTCTATTTCAAGTATTTGTCTCCACCCATAAGACTCAAGTTAACCTTCATGACACAGACAGACCTCAGCATCATGGCAGCAATCATGTGACTAACCCACCCATCTGTCTGCTGTCCATCACCTGATGTGAGTACTTGCACTTACCTGTCCCTTGGTGATAATGCAGAGTAGACCACCACCCCTCACACCACCACCTTAACGATCTTCCCCCTTCAAAGGGAAGGATTAGAAGGACTCAGCCAAGAGTCCAGCCGCCATTGGCCAGCCGCCATTACCTTGCTGGACTCTGGTATGGCCATGTGCTCTTGGACCTATGGCCACTGCCATGTTTCCTGGCTTTGGCGAGGCAAATCCTCTCTCCCTTTCTCCTTCTATCTCTATCTCTCTCTAATTTACTTTCTAAATAAATTATACTCTCGAAGCTAATCTCTGTGCAATTCTTTGCATCTTTCTCACAAAACTGAATCACACATCAGACACCCACGCCATTGTGTGTCAGACCCTGGAGGAATCATCCCTGCTGGACCTCCATGAGTGTAGGGTGAACACAATTTAGACACCCCTCCCCTCCTTGGCACCCCCTCTCTGCATACCAAGAACCAAAAAAAAACTCATTTCTTGTTCATTTCACTTCTGGGAATGTTTTCAAGGGAAATTGCTGGGGAAAATGGAGAAATCGTGTATTTACAGATAGTCCCTGACATAGGAGGGTTTGACTTATGTTTTTTTGACTTTGCAATAAGTTCGTCAGAACATAACCCCATCCTAAGTCTTATAATGTTATTTATCACATGCAACAGAAATGTTTACTGAAAGGCTAAGGGAACACAGCAGGTGGATGCCTGTACACCACGTGTTTACAGATTCAATGTGATATCACTGCAGAAAGATGAAAACATGCAAACGTCAAGTTTTTAAAAGTTGGCCACAAAATTGCAAAAAAACACAAAGATACTAACTACCCAGCATCAAGCTAAAGAGTCTAGGGGACTGTGGAGACACTTATATAGTTGATACCTTGGGGGAATAGCATTATGGGTACAATTTTTGTCACCATAAAGCTATTTAATAATAAACATTCTTTTTGCATGTCTCATAAAATGACGTGAACTAGATGATTTCTAAGACCTCATCCCTGTCTACAGGTAATTTACACATCTTATTTCTTTTTTTTTTTTAATTGGAGCTTAGTCTGTCGCCCAGGCTAGAGGGCTGTTGCACGCTCATGGCCACCGCAGTCTTGACCTGCTGGGCTCAGACAATCCTTCCACTTCAGGCTTCCGAGTAGCTGGAACTACAGGCATGTGCCACCATACCTGGCTAATTTTTCTTGATCTATTGTAGAGATGAGGTCTTGCCAAGTTGCCCAGGTTGGCCTCGAACCCGTGGACTCAGGCAATCCTCTCACCTTGGCCACGCAATACGCTGGGATTATAGGCATGAGCCACCATGCCCGGCCTACACATCTTATTTCAATATATTTCCTCATCTGCAAATTACCTAGTAGTTTTCTAGCCATGATTCTTAGACTTGTATGTATTCGTTATCTATTGTGTCTAACAAATTGCCCCAAATTGTAGCAGCGTAAGACAAACATTTATTGTGTCACAGTTTCTGAGGGTTGGGACTTGAGGAGGGGCTGAACTGGTGGTTCTCTCAGTGTCTCCCATAAGGCTGTGGTCAAGCTGTTGGCCAGGGCTGCCATCATCAGAAAGCTCAGCTGGGGCCGGAGAGTCCATTTTCAAGCTCACTCACATGTCGTGGGCAGACTTCAGACCAAATCTGAAGTCTTCTATAACCCAATATTGGAAGTGACGTACCAGCCTGCAGTGAATTCCTTTCATGTGTATGTTGCCTCAGTATCCATTTAAAATATAAGCTGGACTTTTTTATCCCAGAAACAAGACTTGGTCACCCTTGACAGTTTCCAGCTCTTTACTTTCCAGTTCCTCAAGATGGCTGACCCATATATCTGAGGCTGACCCATCTGCCTCAAGATGGCTGACCCAAATAGCTCCCTGGTGACCACCTCCCCAGGGGCAGCTAAATGCAAACTATTTTGCCCATTCTACTGACCACCCCCCTTTGCATGGACTGTGCAGATATGCCACAGTGACCACTTCTCAGTCACAGCACAAGACTCCACAGAACTTGTGCCTGCTTGCTCAAAACAGCAATTAGAATGTCCTTGGCAGCAAGCCATTTGGCTAATGCCCTGTATCCCAGTAAAGGTTTTAGTCCACGGTTCCTCGCTCTACCCATGCACACTCTGAGCACACACGTCTTGGATGGCTTCATCCTTCCCATTGACCCTGTGTGGCAAGCTTCTCTTCTCTCAGGACCTGTGAGTAATAAACTGCTTCTACTACTCTATGTGCTTTGTTGAGTTGCCTTTTCTGAGTCTCAGCTGACCAACACATCTGAACCCAGTTGTGAGCCAGGACTGTCCTAGAGAGTAGATATCTTGGCAAAAATAAACCAGAGGTCAGACAAGAGCCACGAGGGCATCTGGTCATGGATCAGGCACTTAGGCATCAGACCATCTGCCATAAGAAAAGACATATCCCGTGAAAAGGAACACTGTAAAATCCATGGCCGAATCCCTGGAACTCTGTCAGGGAAAGTCTAGAGTATGTGAGAGGGGAACCAAAAGACACCCAGAATTATCTTTTGGAGGGCAGGCCACTTGTAGGACAAGCTTCCCCCACTAGGTAAGTGTTCTAGGAACCCTTTGGCATCAAAGTACTAGCTAGTGTTGTTGTGAGAGGCTGTGTTCAGCTTCAGTGAATTTTTTTGTGGCAAACGGGTGATTGGGTCTTCCATCGTGACAACTCACCCACCCACACCATGCTGAGGGTTCAGCAGTTTTTGACTAAAACTGACATGACCCCCGTTCTCCACCCTCCCTATTCACCTGATTTTGTCCCAAGTGACTTTTTTGTTGTTTGTTAGCTTCCCTATGAAAAACCCTCAAAGGAAAATGCTCTTCTGGTCTGGAAGAGGTGAAACAAAAACTGCCAGAAGGCGTACAAGGCACCAAAATTGACAAGTCCAAACTATTTTGAGCAGTTGAAAAAGTATCCTGAGAGTGGTATTGCATCAAACGGAGAGTGATTTGAAGGTGGCTGGAGTTTTAACATAAAAGAATAAACACACAAATTTTTGTAAACAAATTCCAGGCTTTGGGGGGGGTCCCCTCTCAGATAGCCACTCTCATGAGAGAGCCCTCAAGACCTAATTAAAGAAAAATACAACACATCACTTCTGCCGTACGCCATTGGTCACAGAGAACAGCCCTGGGAATGACACAAAGCTGGGAACGCCAGAAGGTGGAGCTCCTTGGGGTCTGTGTTCAGGCCACCACCTCACACCAGAGTTGTCACTTCCACCCTGCACTAATGGTGGTGTGTGAATTTCGACCTCCTGCCTGAAAGGTACCTATAGAAGCCTAGAAGAAACTTAGCTTATTCTTAGTCTTTTTGCCTCAGTGTAACGGTGAGCAAGCATTCAGACATTCGACTGCAGGACAAACAGCAGCCTATCCCTCCCCTCCACCAGGCAAATCTCCTTCAGATGCAACACCAGGACAGCCCAACCAATTCCAGGCTGAAGATCAAAGCTGACTGGCCAAAGTCCTAGAGTTTGTGAGTTGCAAATGTCTGAGTTTGTGAATTGCAAATGTCTAACAAGTTTCCTGCCCCCCCCCCCCCCCCCCCGCCCCCAGGGTTAACCTAATCAGCCCTCTGAACACAGATAAGCCCCACCATGGCAGCAATCATGGGACTAACCCACCCATCTGCCTGCAGTCCATCACCTGACATCATTAGTACCTGCGCTTGTCTGCCCCTTTGTGGTGATATGAAAACAGACCACCACCCAATCACCTTAAGGATCTTCCTCCATTAAAGGGAACGGTTAAAAGGACTCAACCACAAGCAACCAGGGGTCAGTGCCTTGCTAGAGTCTGGTGTGGCCATGTGCTCTTTGAGCAATGGCTGTCACCATGCTTCCTGGCTTTGGTCCCCTCCCCCACCTCGGGGAGGTGAATCTTCTCTCTTCCTTCGCTTTCTCTCTTTAATTTACTTTTTTTTGAGTTGGAATCTCACTCGGTTGTCCAGAATAGAGTGCAGTGGCCGCTCCCGGCCACTGCAGCCTCGACCTGCTGGGCTCCAGCGATCCTTCCACCTCAGCCTTCCAAGAAGCTGGAATTACAGGCATGCGCTACCATGCCCAGATGATTTTTTTTTATTGTAGAGATGAGGTCTCGCTGCCCAGGCGGGTCTCTGAACCCGTGGGCTCAGGTAATCCACTCACCTCAGCCTCCCAAAGGTGCAGGATTACAGGCTGAGCCACCGAGCCCGACTTTAATTTACTTTTAAATGAACGTTTCTTTCTTAACCTTTCGGTGTTGCAATTCTTTGCAATCTACTTGGATCTCTGGGTTCCCAGCGCGCACCTCTGACTTGCCAGCCCCGGCAGTGCTGCGTGCCTCCCTGCACCTCCCCACCCTCACCCGGTCCGCCCTTAACCTAACACCGCCTATTGGTGCCCTATTTGACGTCACATTATCCAGAGCACTGCACCAAGTGGGTGCCCAGGAAATCCTTATTGAACAAGCGAACTCATGTTTTTCTGCACGCATTCAAGGCGTGTGAGGATTACAGACAGTGTGCATGGGGTGTCTGACTCACCAGGGGCACCCTGGGAAAAGGCAGGTACCACAGTTGTCCTCATGTCCTACAAAGGAAGATATGGAAGCCCAGGGTACCTAAGGTGATAAGCTAGTGAGCAAGAGAGCTTAGACTCAAACCCGGACAGACATATCCGACTCTTAAGCCTGTGCTATTTTCAGGCAGGGGTCAAGGGCGTCTGTCAGTTCTCTCCTTCCCCTCCACGCCTCCCTACCTCCTGCCTATCGCCAGGGCTATGCTGGCAAATGTTTCACAACTGGGTCCCTGGGGGAAAAAAGAAAAAACCCTGACGCATAGCATTTGCCGATTGTCATGGTGTAAATGTTGCCACCATGGCCACTTTCTAGCCACAGCCTTGGTCGCGGTGTCGGGAAGAGACACGGTCTGTTGCTGTAAGCCGGTAATGAGTCACCCCCAGCACATTCCTGCTCTGAAGTCCACAGAATTCCAGGAGGAACACAAAAAGTTCTCCAGCCCTATCTTGAACTGCTGAAACGGCTCCGCCTCTCAAGTTCTTTCTGCTCTGCTTCCTCCTGTGTTGGGTGCACTTGGAAGTTGGAGCCCGTGGGAGCCCCAGCTCTGAATTGCCTCCCCCTAAGCCTGGTCCATCCCCGTGACTCTGCCCAGGACTTGTAAGAATGGGGCGTAGAGACACGGACTTATTCCTCAAACTTCTCCCATGATTAGACCTGTCTAGAACCTCAGCACTCACCCTTCATTGTGGGAGGCTGATGGAATGGACATCCTAAAATCAGGGCAGTCAAGGGTACGCATGCACGTACACACAAACACACACACACACACACACTGCAAAAGAACGCACAAAGCTGACAGTGCTTTACGTTGGCTTTGAGCCATCTTCTAGCCCACGAAATCCACAGGAGCATGGGTTTGGGGTGGGGAGTGGCTCCTTCACCCTGTTCAGCACACCTCACTGTAGCTGCCCAATTCACACAAGCCTTCCTGTGTTGTCTTGGGGACAAACGCCCACAGGCCACCCACCGCAGACACTGAATGAATCCCACCTCTGCTCTCAGCCCATTCTCACTCCTGAGCCCATTCCCCCAGGGTCCTGCCTCTCTGGGCCTCTGGTCACTCTCTGCACCCTCGGGTGTCAGACACCAGGAAAAACCTCCAGGACTTTCCAGGACCTGATGGTGGCACGCCTGAAAGCAGCCCCAGCCTTGCAGGAGGCCCGCAGGGGTCTCTGTGGGTGCTACGCACACTCTAACTGCAGCGTCCCTGGGAGGTTGTGCCTCGGGTCATGTGACTGAATGACCCAGCTTAGGTCTCGACAAGAGTGAGAAGTGGCATGAGGCCTGACACACGCGCCGGCTGCTCACAGCCTGGGCAGATCCTGTGGCAGGAGAGGGGTTGGTAGCAGTTAAAGGTATTTCCTTTAGAAAGCCAAGCGGCAAGCTCTAAAGACCAGCCAAGCTGGTTTTGTTTGAAAAGGCCAAATGGCTGGGCTCGGTGGCTCAGCCTGTAATCCCACGCTTTGGGAGGCTGAGGTGAGTGGATGGCCTGAGCCCGTAGGTTCGAGACCTGCCTGGGCAACTTGGCCAGACCTCATCTCTACAATAAATCAAAAAAATCAGCCAGGCGTGGTAGCGCACGCCTGTAGTTCCAGCTACTTGGAAGGCTGAGGCAGAAGGATCGCCGGAGCCCAGCAGGTCAAGGCTGTGGTGGCCAGGAGCGGCCACTGCACTCCAGTCTGGGCGACAGGGTGAGACTCCAACTCAAAAAAAAAAAAAAGTAGAGAAAAGGTCAAATGGCTAGAGACTCATGGCTTTCATGGAAATGCAAAAGAGTAACTAATTCACAGACTTATCCAAAATCCCTCTTCTGAAGTTGATGGTTTACAACCTTGCAGTTCCTGGAAACCATTTGTTCTTTGAAAGATCTGATTTTTCTGAACACCACCTTGTAAATTCCAAAGGAGATGTGTAATCGCTCAACATGACCCCCCTCCCTTACCTAAACGAAGGTATAAGACCCTGCTTCTCCCGTTCTGCGGGGCTCGATTTGGATGCATTAGCCTCTCGAGCCCGCTGGGCTGGCCAGTGTAATAAAGTGCCACTTCCTATAATAGTCTCAGTGTCACAATCTCTCTGTCTTCCTGCTACAATCCTTCTAGCTCCCAGCAGCTTCCAAGAACATTCATCTCCCGAGATTCAACAGAGGGGTTATGAAGCTTAGTTCGAGGGCACCGTCTGGTCTAGCCGAGTCCAGTTGAGGAAACATCCTGAGTAACCATATTGCATCTTGAGTTTTCATTTTCTTTTTTTTTTTTTTTTTTCTGCCAGTTGTTGTTTTGTTTTTTTTTCCTCCAGGCTTTACAAAAAGAATTCCTTTTGGAGAAATTCTTACAAGGAAACAAAAGCATGTTGGCTTCAAGATAAAGCTTCATGGAAGCCCTTTTATGTTTAATTTAGGAAACCCTGAGCCCTCTGGCATCCTCGACATCTGAAAACTCCGTTTGTGGCGCCTCCAAGTAAGTCAGCTTCCCAAAGGACAGACACTTCCCAAAGGACGGACGCTTCCCCTGCAGCTGAAATGGGCTTCTCTGCTCTCCTTCCAGGCAATGTGTCCACTCACGCCCCTGGTTGCCTGGGAGAGGACTGCCATTGTCCTCCTTATCTGAAGCTGTTGTGGAAAACTCTCGGGGGAAGTGAGTGTCCACTGAGTGAGGACCCCAGGGCACCCGGAAGCAGAGTCTGGCAACTGAACAAACTGAGCCCAGAGCATCATAGTCTGGGCTTTGCACACTTAGGGGAACGAGCGGAGGTGGAAAAACAGACTGGTGGAGGGGTGGACAGGAACCCTGGGGTGGATGGGACAGACAGAGGGTGGAGGGAAATGACCAGGGTGGACAGTCCATGTCTCCAGCCAGAGCCCAGCTGACCTCCTCATTGTTTCAAAATATGTCTAGGATTTTTTTTGTATCATCATGGCAAGCTGACAGATGCGAAGACAGGAGCCTTGAGAGAAGCGTTCATTACTCACAGTTCCCAAGAGAAAGCGGCCCCCACACAAGGATGGTCAGGAGGCCCCGGAGTGAGGGACACAGGTGGGCCAGAGCCTCAGTCGTGGGTTTTGTGGGAAGGAATGATCCAAGTAGGTAGGTGCATTGAGTTAGCTGAGGAGTGGATGGTTCGAATAATTTCAGGGGGCTCTGGGCTGTAGGGTTGGTCCCTGGTTGCCTGATACCTGGCCCTGGGGTGGATTAGGGCAGAGGTAGTATTGGCTTGGTGTGTGAGAGTCTGATAAAGGAGGTGTGGGGTGTGGCTCGGGACTGGTTGTTTGCATGTCAAAGCTGTACTGGCAAGCAAGTTGCTTTTTATCTCTAGGAATTAACCAACCCTGGGAGGGGCAGACTCGTCCAGATCTGCAACACCCGAAGACAGCAAATCATCATAAAATATCGAATGCAGTGCACATGACTAATACATTCATCCAGGCAGAATCCAGGCCTCTCTGAGGCTTCTGGGATCCTAGATTCAGGCAGACGGGGGTTCAAATCCTGGCTCTTCTTTCACTCCTTGGTGTGACCCGGGAGGCTATTGAAACCCTCGAGGGTCAGCTCTGTCTACTGTGCAGCGGCAGTACTGATGTCCCCTGCAGTGGGTGGGTCCCCAGAGTGGCCCCTGACACACAAGGGGCACTAAAAAAATGGCGACTGCCATCCTGGTGATGGATGTGAGATTCATCTCCTATGGAAGGTTTGTGTCTAACTCTGTTATAGTTTGCCTTGGTAGACATCACAGTATTTTATTTGTAATGGCAAAGTACCAGAAGCAAGCCAGATCCCAGTCGGCAGGGATTTATCGATATATCACGGAACCATCCACGTAATGGGAGGTTATGCCAGGTAAATAGAACAGTGTCAGATCACAATCTCGGTGGGACCTCCAAAAATGTTAGGTCAGGCCCACCAGGGTGTGGGTGTCTGGGATGTGATCCAGCGCCGTGAGAAAGATGCAAAGAGTTGCCCAGAAATTAGATCAGAAAATACAGTCAATTTAGAGAGAAAATTAGAGAGAGAGAGGAGATTCACCTCCCCAAGGTAGGAGATGGGGCCAAAGCCAGGAAACATGGTAGCGGCCATAGCTCCAAGAGCGCATGGCCACATTGGAGTCCAGTAAGGCAATGGCGGCTGGCTGCTCGTGGGGAAAGGTCGTTCAGGTGATTGGGTGGTGGTCTGCTCTGCGTCATCACGAAGGTACTAATGTCAGAGATGGACAACAGGTAGATGGATGGCTTAGTCGCAAGATTGCTGCCACAGTGGTGGGCTAGATGGGAAGAGACAAGGGGAGAGGGTTTTTCCTGCAGGAGACCTGTCAGACATTTCCAGTCCACAGTCTCCATAGCAATAGGTGGTCTTATTGTCATTTCTATGGCTTTGGCCAGCCAAGGGATGATCTTTGACCTTTTGCCTTCCACAAGGAGCCTGAAAGCTTCTTTTTAAAAAATTGTTATTATAAAGATGCGGGGTACAATTCAGGATTAGGTATATAAACATTGATCATGCAGGTATCTTTGTTGATGAGGTATGTCCCTTCCTCCCCTAGCAGTTTCCCTCAGCTGCCAATCCCACCCCCCCTCCTGACAGTTTCTACTACTGCCCATCGCTTTCTTATAGCATTATAATTGCTCAAGATCCATTTATGAGTGAGAACATATGGAACCCTGTTCTTTGTTTCTGTGATGGATCACTGGGTATGATCAACTCCAAATCCATCCAAGTTGCTGCAAAGTCCATATGTTTGTCCTTCTTTATGGCTGCATAATATTCCGTTGTGTATATGTACCCCATTTTTTAAATCTAGTCCAGCTTCAGTGGGCAACACGGTTGGTTCCATGTTTTTGATATTGTGAATAGAGCTGTAACAAACATATGTGTGCAGGCATCTTTTTTGTAGAATGATTTGAGTTCCTCTGGGTATATTGTAGAGATTATTATGCTAATCCATGAATTGAAAGGTTGGGCTGTTCTAGTCTCACATCGCATGGAGATTAGTCAAGGGATTGGGGCAGGCTGCCAGCTTAGCCTGCAGTAAAAAGTCTGAACCCTTCCTAAAACCTGCCTATTTGCCGGGCCCGGTGGCTCAGCCTGTAATCCTGTGCTTTGGGAGGCCAAGGTGAGTGGATTGCCTGAGCTCATGGGTTCGAGACCCGCCTGGGCAACTTGGTGAGACCTCATCTCTACAATAAATCAAAAAATCAGCCGAGCATGGTAGCTCACGCCTGTAATTCCAGCTACTTGGAAGGCTGAGGCAGAAGGATCGCCGGAGCCCAGCAGGTCGAGGCCGCAGTGGCCGGGAGTGGCCACTGCACTCCAGTCTGGGCGACAGAGTGAGACTCCAACTCTCACACACACACACACAAAGATATCTTTCTGTTTGAATTTTTACAAACAAAGTGCATCGGTCACACAAGACAATTAAAACACCTCCATTTAGGAGAACGAAGGTTAGGTTGCTAGAAACAGTTCCCTCTTTCAGCCTGTTCCCCTATCTGGGTCCCTGGTCGAAGACAGAGACTTGCCAACGTGAACAGAAACTGCCACATGGTGCCAGCGGGGGCTTAGTCTGGCCCTGGCCACCCAGGCTGGGGGGATTCATGGCTGGGGGCAAGGGAGTAAGGTCTCGCTGCTGGGGGGCGCTGGTCCTCCCTGGCAGACCAGCCTGAGTCACCGGTGACGTTGGAGCAAGAGGTAGTTTTAAGGCGCTCACATGGAAGAAACTATAATACTAAGCACATGTGCTCTGCACTCGAGGATGTCTGTCAGTGGCTTGCAATCAGCTGTAGGAAAATTTATTCCACAAAGATCAGGGCTTGATTTGTCATTTTGTTGATTGCACCTAAGAAATCAATGTATGTAGGCTGATAGTATAGATTCAGCTTAAAAGAGTGCCAGCTCTGAACACGCTGTATTCTTCCATGATTCCAAACCCATTTTCTTTCTTTTTTTTTAACTTTTAAATTTTTTATTTTAAAAATTGCAGGGTACAATTCAGGGTGAGGTATACAGACATTCATTGTGCAGGTACCCTTGTTGATGAGGTGTGCTCCCTCCTCCCCAGGCAGATTCCCACTACTGGCAAACCCACCTGCTCACCCCCCACCCCTGCCGCCCTGCAGTTTCCCACCACTGTCAATCCTTTTCTTATAGTATTCTGATAGTTGTTCAAGGTCCACTTGTGAGTGGAAACGTGTGATACTCATTTCTTTACCAAAAGCCATTTCCAAATCCAGTTGGTAAATCGACCTATGTCACTGACAAATGAGTAAAGTTCTGACATGTCTTCATCATTTCACATTTGTCCCGCTCGTTACCATAAATGTAAGCATCAACCCTCCTGTGTGACAGAACCATGTTTTTTTTGTCAGTTGCTACCGTGGGTGGGTGGAAGCTTTCTGTAAGAATCTGTTGTTATTACGGAATTTACAAAGAAGAGTATCATAATTTTAATTATTTGTAAATTGTGTCCTACATGTTCTTTTTTTTTCTTTTGAATTTTTTATTTTAAAATTGTGGGGTACAATTCAGGGTGAGGTATACAAATATTCATGGGGCAGGTACCCTTGTTGATGAAGGTGCACCCTCCCCTTCCCCGGGCAGTTTCCCACCACTGTCAATCCCTTTCTTACAGCATTACGAGAGTTGTTCAAGTTTCACTTATGAGTGAGAACACGTGATACTCAGTTCTTTGTTTCTGTGAAAGATCACTCAGTACTATAGATTGTAAGTCCATCCAGGTTGCTGCAAAGTTCATGATTTTGCTCTTTATGGCTGCGTAATATTCCATTGTGTATAGGTACCACATTTGTTTAATCCAGTCCTCTTTTGATGGACAGCATGGGTGGGTGGGTTCCATGTTCTCGCTATGGTGAGCAATACTGTAAGAAACATACACCTACACATTCTTTATACCAGTAAATATATAATGAACTCATGTACATGGATAATTATGCATACTTTTTTGGATGCTGAATGTTAAAAATTGACCAGCCCACCACTGCTAGCCTCCATTTCTGATCAGCCTTGGCACTGGTATTTTTAAAATCTACCAGCTGAGACTAGCATGAAGAGGGATTGAGAATCCCTACCCAAGGAGGCAGAAAAGAAAGGCTACTGGCACCTGGCCTGATGCGGGTCACCCCCTCCGGAGGGAGCAGCTCAGGGTCTTAGCACTTTGAGGTCAGAGAGAGGGGGACAGGTCTTTAGAAAGAGTCCCCACCCATTAGAGAATTCTGGCCTGTGGGGCCTTCCTGTTATCAAAGGCAGAAGAACTTCCCCTCCACTGAGAGTTTCTTAAGAGCCAGGTCTGCCTTGTGCGTTCCAAGGAACCTGGCGCATAGCCGATGTTTCCTGGAGGTTTGGCAAATCCATTAATAAATTGTATTAAGATATGCTCATCCTGAACATGCAACAATTGAATAATCAATTATGGTGCTATAATTCAATGAAGTATTCTGCAGTCATTAAAAATGCTATTTAATGGCAGAAGAAAATGCTCATGGTATATTTTCATTGCAGAGGAAATCTACAAAATAACATATAAATTATGAACGCAGTTTTGTTTTGTTTTTTTTTAAAAATGCTAAATATATTCCAGAGTTTGACAGGGTATAACTCAACTTCTGGCCTGTGTCTGATTCATTTTGGGAAAACAAATGTTTCATGACTCTTTGCATTTTTACTGAAAATTCACTCTCCAAGGGAAGAATTTGTTTATCTCATGATATTTTTTCATAGCCACGGTGTTGACTAGATACAGGGTACTGGGGTTTGGAGCAATGTTTTTCCAGAGGGAAGTGAAAGCATCCTTGCTAAGGATAGACTCATACCTATGATAGGTAGGCCGTTGGGGCTAATCTAGATGTTTAGACACGACATCTGCATGGCTTATCAGAATGTAAAGAAATATGAGGCCAGACACAGTGGCTCACACCTATAATCCCCGCACTTTGGGAGGCCGAGGTGAGAGGATTGCCTGAGCCTGCGGGTTCGAGACCAGCCTGGGCAATTTGGTGAGATCTCATCTCTACAATAAATCAAAAAATTAGCCTGTAGTTCCAACTACTTGGAAGGCTGAAGGATCGCCTGAGTCCAGCAGGTCGAGGCTGCGGTGGCCATGAGCATGCCACTGCCCTCCAGCCTGGGTGACAGAGTGAGACCCCAACTCAAAAAAAAAAAAAGAAAGAAAGAAACATGAGTCTGAAACAGAACGCATCAGGACTCATTTGTGATGCATCTTTTATATGTTTCATCTTAAATCTAACCATTCAATGTCCCTCTCAGTGATTGTTGGTGGCTAGAAGGTTGGGAGTCACAGCGATCATTTGGCCAGAGCTAGGAGGATGGAGGAGAAAGCTCAAACAGCTCCTTGAAAAGGCATATAAACTGAGTGAAATTCCTCCAGCCATACCCGGAAACAGCTGCCTGGGACGGAGGAAAGAGGACAGCTATTGAGGGTGCTTAGCAACACTTTGGAATTCAAATACACTTTTCCAAATAAATCATTCACCATTGTTCTGAGCCTGTGGTTCCCCCAGACGCTGCAGGACAAACACTTCTGTGTGTCCGAGCCAAGAAGGAGAAAATAAACCAGCCAGCTCCCTCTGGACCCACACATGAGTGCAAGTGTGTGAAATCGCCTTAACTCGTTCCTTGGTACTCTCCCCACCTGCCACGCAGTTTGTGGTATTGGGGAGTGTTTAACAAACAGGGTCGAGTTCGCTTCCCAAACTCCCAAACAGGGGCAAAAAAAATCCCAGGCCATCCCGCCCTGCATCCTGTGATCTACAACCGAGGAAACACCACCCAGATGCGCCCCAAAGATGCACCTAAGAGTTAAGTTTGAGCTCACATTCCCCTAGCCTCCCGGAGCTCCAACAAACACATGAGAGAAATCTGAAAAAATGATATTCTGATGGAATGCTTACCCTTACTGGGTGATGCCAGGACTCATGGGCCCTCTATGATGTTGAGAAAGACAAGTGTTTTCGTGCCAGCGCTGGGGTCTGGTTCATTTCATTTTGCATCTTAAAAGACATTTTACTGACTGGTTACTACATGCCGGGTACATGATGGATGTTTGGGATACAGAAATAAGACACAGTTTCTCTTCTTCTGGGAGGTTCTAGTTCGAAAGGAGAGATGGATATAAATAGCCATTGGGTTTCAAACAAAATTAACCCAGCAATCATAACCATGGCACTGCCTCGTCATTGTATCCAATAGCAATGGTTGGGAGCTTACCACGTGCTAGTGCTGCGACATTTTACACACATCCTCTTGTTTAAAACCCACTTTGACTTGAGGGTAGCGCTCGTTATTGTTTCTTTTTCTTTTTCCTTTTTGGAGTCAGAGTCTCCTTCTGTTGCCCAGGCTGGAGTGCAGTGGCACATTCACGGCCACCACAGCCTTGGCCCGTTGGGCTTAGGCGATCCTTCAGCCTCAGTCTTCCCAGTAGCTGGAAACACAGGTGCGTGTCACCACACCCGGTTAACTTTTGGATTTATTGGTCTCGCCAAGTTGGCCAGGCTGGTCTGAAACCTCTGGGCTCAGGCAATCCTCCCACCTCTGCCTCCAAAGTGCTGGGATCACAGGCGTGAGCCACCACATCAGCTGGAAGCCCCCATTATTAACCTCACTTGACAGATGAGAATACAGAAGCTTGAAGAGACTAAGTAATTGTCCCCAACATCTTAAAGCCAACATGTGGCAAATCCAGTGTACCAGCTTGAGTGTCTCTTCAGAGCCTCTACGCATTTCCACTATTTACATGGAAACAAGATATGGCGAAACTCCCATGGGACAACGACCGGCAGGGGCAATTTGGAGAAGAAAATCAAGGCTCTGTGGAGGAGGGGGAGGAACAGAAGCAGAGTTTTGAATAATGAGCTCAATTCCAAAAAGTGAGGAAGAAGGGAAATGGTATCCTACCCCAAGGGGTCTGCGGTGGGGTGGGGGCTGGAGCCGGGGACCCTACAGGAATAACCGGGAAGTTTTGTCAGTGCCAGAATAAATCAACTCTATTTAACAGCTGGTGGCTACATTGAGACAGGAGATAGCTAGAGAAAGGTTAGGCAGGCAGGCAGACAGACAGACAGGAGAGTCCTCCGGTAACAATGTGGCGAGCTCTGAGTCCTCTGGTAGCAATGTAAGAGAAATATAACTCAAAATTAATCATATTTTTGTATGCTAGCAGCAAGCAATTTGAAATTTAAATTTAAAGAGCAGTGTTATTTATAACAATATAAAAAGGTAATATTTAGGAAGAAAAAAATTTTTTTAATGTTCAAAACTTAAACACTGAAAGTTAAGAAACGTTGCCAGGAGAAATGAAAAAAGACCGAAATAAACGAAGAGCTATACTATGTTCATGAGTTTGAAGACGCAATGTTTTATAGATGTGAATTCTTTTGTATGGACTTAATGCAATTCCAATCAAGTCAAGTCAATATTTTTTCAGAAATTGACAGTGCAATTCTGAAATTTGAATTAGACCAAAAGCCTAAAACATCCAACACAATCTTGAGAAGAGAGAGTGAAGTTCAAGAATGTACATGCTGTAACCTCAACCTTCAATGTTTACTATAAACCTACATTCATTAGAGTCTGGTAATGACATATAGGTTAAAAACTAAATCAATGAAACAGAATCTAGAGCCCAAAAATAAATCCACACTTGGTTATTTGATTTTTGATAAGGTGCCAATGCAATTCAATGGGGAAAGAAAAGTATTTCCAATGCATGGTGGACACCTAAATAATGGCACGGGGGAAAAATGAATCCAGACCCCTCCTTCACATTGCTGAGGAAAGTTAATTTAAGATGAATGGTACGCCTAAACATAGAGACTAACATAAAAATTCTATAATAAAACAGAGAAAAATATCTTCATGATTTGGGGTGAGTATACGTTTTCTCCACAGGGCACAGAAAACAACAAGCATAAATGAAAAAAAAATCGGTAAGTTAGAATTTATCAAAATCAAAACTTCTGCTCACCAAAAGATATTTTTTCTTTTCAGATGAATAAGCAAGCCAAAGACTGGGAGAAAACATTTACAAAACATATCCGGTGAAGGACTGGTAGCTAGGATGTATTTTAAAACTTACAACTCAATAACAAAAAGACAAACAACACAATAAAAATTGGGCAAAAGATTTAAGCAGATATTTCACAAAAGAAGATATGCAGATTGGTCAATAATCACAGGACAAAGTGTTCGATACCGTGTGAAACTAGGAAAAATGCAAATTAAAAGCCACAATGCAATTCTATTCGTACCACTAGAAGAGCTAAAATGTAAGAATCTGCCAACATCAAAAGCTGGCAGAAATTTAGAACAACCAAGACTTGTGTGCTCATGCAGTAACCATTCACATAGTATAAACTACTACTGTGTTCACTCACACAGTTGCTTTTAAAGTTCAGCAGATACTTACCTTGTAAGCAAGATCTCTGCTCCTAGATATTTATCCAAGAAAAAATGAAAGCAGATGTCCACAAAACTCTTATACAAGAGTGTTTACAGTAGGCTGATTTAAAATGTCCCCAAGCTAGAGGCAACCCACATGTTTGTCAAAGGTAAGTGAATAAATAAATGTAGTATTTTATTACAACGGGATACTGCCAGCAGTAAAAATCATTAATATATACAACTATGTGGACAATTCTGCTAGACATTATAGTGAACAGAAGAAGCCACACACAAAAGCCCACACAAGATATCATTCCATTTTTTTTTTTTTTTTAGTTGAAGTCTCACTCTGTCGCCCAGGCTGGAGTGCAATGGAATCTCATGGCCACCCCAGCATTGGCCTGCTGGGCTCCGGAGATCCTTCCGCCTCAGCCTTCCAAGTAGCTGGAACTACAGGCACACACCACACCCAGCTAATTTTTGATTTATTGTAGAAATGAGGTCTTGCCAAGGTGCTCAGGCTATTCTCGAACCCATGGGGCTCAGGCAATCCACTCGCCTCGGCCTCCCAAAGTGCTGGAATGACAGGCTGAGCCACCGAGCCCAGCCAGTATGAATCCTTTTATATGAAGTTTGAGAACAGGCCAAACTAACCCATGCTGATATAAATCAGAAAGCAGTTGCCTTTGAGAGGTGGAAGTTGACTAAAAGGTGCTATGTGGGAACTTTTTGTGGAAATGGAAATATTCATTTTCTCGATTGGGAGTTGGTTACGTGGATCCATACATTTGTCAAACCCATCCGGTCGTACATTTAGGGTCTGTGAATTTCACTGTTTGAAAATTTTACCTCAATTAAAAAAGAATTGCATATATCAATACTTAAACAAACCATGTAAAATGAAAAAAGACTTTTATATAGAAAGAAATATAATGGAATGGTAAAACAGAGGGAAAAGGAAACTATAAAAGGTATAGATTCCTTCAGGCAGATGGTCTCGTGTTAGAGAGTGTAGCTTGGTAAATAGAAAGCAAGACTGATTTTAGCATCACTCATTCCCACTAGACATCCTTGAGCAAGGTGCCACTTCCATGACGCCACAAAGCACTTGTACCCCATACCCTCCTCAAGCAGGACAAGGACGCACGCTCTAGACCAGTGATCCCCACCCTTTTTGGCCTCCGGGATTGGTTTCACGAAAGACAATTTTTCCACAGACCACCCCCCGCCACTAGCATCACTGCCTAAGCTCCACCTCAGGTCATCAGGCATTTGATTCTCAGAAGGTGTTGCAAACTAGATCCCTCTCATGCACAGTTCCCAAGAGGGTTCACGCTCCTATGAGAATCAAATGCCGCTGCTGATCTGACAAGAGGTGGAGCTCAGGCGGTAATGCCAGTAATGAGGAGTGGCTGTAAATATAGCTGAAACTTTGCTCTCCACCCACCACTCACCTCCTACTTTGCAACCTTGCTCTTAACAGGCCACGGATGGGTACTGGTCCATGGCCCAGGGATTGTTCTAGTCTATTAAAAGCCCAGTTCCTAAGCTGGCTGGAGTACTAGGATGTGGAGACCTGGGTTCTTTTTCTGGCTGTGCCATGAACTCCATGCCTCGCTCCAGGTGAGTATGTTTTGTCTCTCGGGTGCATTTCATCATCTCCCAATAAGCAACCTTTGTCCGGGGGAGGGCTGTGGCCGGGGAGAAATGGAAACTGGAGTTTCTAGGTCATTGGTTCTTACGTGCCCCGTGAGGAGTGTGGCATTGAGGCTTAAGAACCATCCTTTTGCCCAATCTCAGGTGACCCGAGGGGGTGACACCAGGACTGAGTCTCGCAGATCCCCACGTTACCATCCCCGGTTCTGTGATTTCACCTTCTGCCAAGTAGAAGTGCATTTCTGCAAGGAGTCCACGCATTGATGAGACGGCAGCCCTGGCCGAGGGCCTAATGTGCATTTAGAGAGGTCCCCGGAGACCAGTTGCCTGTCTGAGGCTATGACGGCAAGGCATAATCACATTAGCATCAGGAAGGCTGCTGCAAAGTCTGATCTCCTTCACGGCGAATCACTCGAGGGACTTTGTTTCCTGGAGTGTAGCTGGCAGGGACTGAGAGCTCTCTGGAAGACCCATTCACGGAGAATGCCAGCCACTGTCTTGTGCCTGGAACCTGAACACCAAGAAAGCCGGCCTCACAACCCTGCACCACGTAGACCTGAGCGGCTACGTGCAGAAACAGCCCAGTTACAAATTGTGTTAGCACACAGAGCAGATGCCATGAGGAAACCAGGAGTCAGATTGGAAAAATAACTCTACTCCCGTTCATTTAAATATTTACAGCTCCACAAACAATCTCAGTGGTACCCTAATCGCCCAGTCTCCTGGGGTCATATGCAGGATTTTATTTTATTTATTTTTATTTATTTCTTTTGAGACAGAGTTTCACTCTGTTGCCCAGGCTGGAGTGCGGTGGCGTGATTTTGCCTCACCGTAGCTTCAACCTCCTGGGCTCAAGTGATCCTTCCACCTCAGCCTCCCAAGTAGCTGGTACTACAGGTGTTGTTACTATACCTAGCTTTTCTGTCTATCTATTATCTACCTATCTATCTATCTATCTATTTATTTGTGTAAAGATAGGGTCTCACTGTGTTGCCCAGACTGGTCTTGAACTCCTGGGCTCAAGAAATTCTTACGCCTCGGCCTCCCAAAGTGCTGGGATTCCAGGTATGAGCCACCGCGCCCGGCCCGGAGGCTTTTAAAAATTATATTTTGAAATACAGCATTGTTGAGAAAAAAAATATCTGAAGGCCCCAAACCAAGAGTTAAATGAATTGTGGCTTTGAGAGTGGAGCCAACTGTCTGCTTTCTGGGGGGAGGGTCATGGGTGGCAGAGATGCCAGCTGGTGGCCTGGTCTGGGGACAACAGACTTTGGCTGGGTCTTGGCTTGGAGTCTGACTCAGGTCTGGGCTGGACTCTTTGCAAACATGAGGCACAGCCTGGCATGAGGATGTACAGAGGCAGGAGGGTCGCAGGAAGGTTCCAGGTGGGCCCGGAGGTCGACGCCCCAAGATCCATTTCACTCCAGCGATGAATCTACCCATCGGCACACAGTATGCCCCTGGTGACGAGGGTCTGCCAAGGGGCGCACGTGTCCCCTAAGTTGGCCCGACCAGATTGAAGGAAAAACTCATAAGGTTGGGAAAAGAGGTTTCTCCATCTTCCAGTCACTGGCACAGCCTGAGAGGGACCAGCCTCAGGGTGACGTCATTGCTGACAACTGGCACAGCCGAGAGACTAGAAAGAACATGACCCCTGATGACAGCATCAATTCACAGTGTGGCAGTCCTACCGGAAGCCCACTTGCCTCTACACTGCAAGCCATGCGACTGTGGTGTGCGCTGCCCTCGGCGTTCAAGGCTTTTCAAATCAGGCGTCTTTTCTTTTCTGCCGAAGCCCCCTGGCTGGCACGGCATCCCACAGAAGAGGCTGCACACAGAAATGTGAACAGAGCCCAGCAGGGACTTGCAGTGAGTGAAGTAGCTACATACTATGAGTATTCTTCAGTTCCACCAAGAAAAATGTTCTCTCCTGTGTTTGATGAGACCCGAAACCCTCTCAGTGTTCATTATGCATTTTTTTAAGTATAGGTAGGAGAAATATCTCACATTTGTTATTTTTTTTAAAAAAAGAACAACATCAGGACATTGGTAGATGGTGATGATAGATAGATAGATAGATAGATAGATAAAGATAGGTAGATAACGGATAGATAGAAAAGCTAGGTATAGTAACAACACCTGTAGTCCCAGCTACTTGGGAGGCTGAGGTGGAAGGATCACTTGAGCCCAGGAGGTTGAGGCTACAGTGAGGCCACATGGCCTCCATGAAAAGGAGACAGTAGAGAGTGGTGGGGTCTAGGGCAAAGGACGAGCTCATGCCCACCTAAAGGGCTCCGGTAGCTGGTGACATGCTGCCCTGGGGCCCTGAGGTCCACCGATCTTTCAGTTCTTCAAGAAGCTGTACCATCGAATTTGTTCATGAGTTATCTGGACTGTTTCAGTTTTTTTTTTTTAAATCAAGCATACCAACACTGTGTGGGCCAAACATAATAAATTGGTGGCTGTTTATGCCTGGGCTCAGCATAGCAGATTTCCAGCTGTCGAGAGTGGGCCCTGCATCTCCAAATATATGGCCAGCTATGGACTAAGTGTGTCATCACACTGTGATTTACAACACGGACGATGTGGAAACAACCTTAATTTCTAATAACAGGGATTAAGTAAACGCTGACAAATCTACTTAGTGGAAGATGATGCAATTGTTTAAAAAAGGTATTTACAAAGAGCGACTTGAGAGAAATGCTTAGGGTCCTCCATCGAGTGGAGAAAGTCTGTAGGGCTGTATATGTGACACGATGACAGCAAGAATCCAAAATAGAACAAGGCACTCAGAACTAACACCAAAGGCAGCCTGGACAGATAGGAACAGGACTTGTCTCTGGGTGGAGGGACTATTGCTTGCTCGGTCTTCTTTTTCTTATACTTTCCTGAACTTAGGAAATAATCATGGAAAAATAAGGTTTGTTTTCAGCTTTCTCCATCACGAGTGGTGACCTCCCTGATTCCCACCTCTCCATTCACGGCCAAGCTCAGCCGGGTTCAGATCGGCAAACTTTTCCTGAGCAGCTATTTTGCGCTGTCCTTTGAACCAGGTGCAGAGGACAGAGCTGACTCAGAGCCGGTCCCTATCCCGGGGGAGCCCGCGAACTGGCCAGCGCCAACCAGATGACTTGAAAACAAGGCGGAGGGAAGGTAGACTGCACAAGGCGTGACCAGGAGTCCAGGGGAGGGACGCTGGCTGGCCCAGCTTTGGATGGGAGATGAGGAGACAGTTTCGTATGGAGCTCCCTAGCTGAATAACGGAGGGAATGGGGTCCCTGGAGTGGTCCCAGAGGCAGAAGCCACGTGGGTCACCTGGGGAGTGACAAAGTCCATGCTTGCCAGCCTCACACCCTCAGATCGTCTGTCTTGCTGCCTTTGACGGTGGGTCAGGCTGTTTGAGCTCTCCTCTAGTGAGGGGTCAGTTATTCCCTCGAGGCTGGAGGCACCCCCGGGACACCCAGGTTCAAGGACAGAGGCTCTGGGTGGGTTGGCTCGACTGCATCCTTGCATCCAAGGGGGCCCCAAGCACCAAACAAGAAGCATTTGTTTCACCACCTAAGCGTCCACTGAGATGGGTACCACAGAGCTGAGGTGGGGGAGCCCGATTCTGGGGAGACCATCGGATAGACCATCCATGGAGATGTCCCCTCCAATGTCCCAGCTGGGAAGGAGCCAGGGAAGGAAGTAAACATTTGTGAGCACCTACCAAAATACAGGAAGGAGAGGATCTGACTTTCTGGACTTTGCTCATTGCTTTCAGTCATATTGTCTCGTTTCATCTCAACCCAGATGGCAAGCATGACCATCTTCGCCTCACAACTCGAACACCAAGGCTCAGAGAGGACAGGTAGCCTGCCTGAAGCCACACAGCTAGTCAGCAGTGGAGCCAGGACTGGAACAAGGTTGCCGGCACCCCCAGGTACACATTACCTCGAAAATAGGGGCCAGGTTTCGGGCTTGTTGAGCTTTCTTTGTACACAGTAAGTGCTCCATAATCGAGGTGTCGTCTGGTCCCTTTGCACGAAGATATCTTCTTACCCTAGTTAGTATGACTATTACAAAAAATATTGACAACAACAAATGCTGGAAAGGGAACAGTCATGCACAGCTGGTGGGATTGCAAACTAGTACAGTCACTACGGAAAACAGTATGGCGGTCTCTCAAAATAGAGCTACCATGTGATCCTGCAATCCCACTCCTGGGTTTTATCCACAGCAAATGAAACCATGTCTCCAGTGGATGCCTGCGCCCCAAGCTCATTTCAGCCCCATTCACAATAGCCAAGACGAATCAACCGAAGTGTCCATCAGCAGACGGGTGGAGAAGGAAAGCGCACTGTATACACACCATGGAATAATGTCCAGCCATTAAAAAGGATAAAATCCCATCATTGGCAGCAACAGAGATGGAACTAGAGGTTGGTGTGTTCGGTGAAGGAAGCCGGGCACAGAAACACAAGTGCCACAAACTCTCACACCGATGTAGGGGCTAAAAAGTGGGTTTCACGCAGGTAGAGAGTCGAACGGTGCTTACCTGAGGCTGGGAAGGGCGTGGGGGGGGGGTGGACAAAGAGGTCAGTTAATGGGCACAGATATTCAGTGAGAGAGGAGGAGTGAATTCTAGGGCTCGATAGCACAGGAAAGGGTGACTTCCGTTAACCATATAGTGTGGATTTCCAAATAACCATAATAAAGAGAAGACGAAGTGTTTTCAACACGGAGAAACGATACTCGTCCAATACCCTGATCTGAGCATCTCACGTGGTGTGTGTTTATCAAAACGACACACGTGCCCCATGAACGTGTACAAATAGCATGTGTCCATTTACAAAATAGAGGACTTTCTCCAGTTTGAGGCAAAAGAAATTCAGGAGCACAAGGGCCAAGCAAGGCAGTGGCCTCGAAAGGCTGCGAGTGGCGGCCTCTCGCAGCCAGCAGGGAAAGGGCGACCTTGGTCCTGCCACCTCCAGGATCTGCATTCAGCCAGCAACCTGAACGAGGCCGGAAGTAGGTTCTTCCTCAGAGTCCCCAGCTAAGAACTAAGCCTGAACAGCGCCTTGATTTTGGCTTTATAAAAGCCTAAACTGAAGGCTGAGTGCAGTGGCTCACGCCGGTAATCCCAGCACTCTGGGAGGCTGAGGCGGGAGGATCGCTTGAGACCAACCGGGGCAACACGGCGAGACCTCGTCTCGAGAAAAAATTTTTTAAAATTACCAAGTGTGGTGGTGTATGTCTGTTGTCCTACCGCTCGGGAGAACTGAGGCAGAAGGATTACCTGAGCCCAGGAGGTTGAGGCTGCAGTGAGCCGTGATTTTGTGCCCCTGTGTCAAAAAAAGCAACAAAAACCCAAAACAACCTGAGCGTGTAAGCTGGTCTGCCTGGATGTCTGACCTACAGAACTGTAAGAAGACAAACAGATTTTGTTTTAAGCTGCTAAATTTGGGGTAATTTCTTAGACAGCAATAAAAAACAAATGCACTCATATAATCCTCAATCCTTAAATCCACCAACCTGCTGGATAGACTCTCTCTCTCTCTCTCTCTCTCTCTCTCTCTCTCTCTCTCTCTCTCTCTCTCTTGAGTTGGGATCTCACTCTGTCACCCAGGCTGGAGGGCAATGGCATGGTCTCAGCTCAGCTCACTAGATCCTTGACCTTCTGGGCTCAGGTGATCCTTCCACCTCAGCCTCCCAAGTAGTTGGGCCCACAGGTACACGTCACCATGCCCGGCTAACTTTTTGATTTTCGTAGAGATGAGATCTCACAATGTTGTACAGGTCAGCCTCAAACTCCTGGGCTTAAGCAATCCTCTAGCCTCAGTTTCCCAAAGTGCTGGGATTATAGGCATGAGCCACTGTGCCCGGCCAAAGATGTTTTTTGTTTTGTTTTGTTTGTTTGTTTTGAGTCAAAGTCACCCTCTGTCTCCCAGGCTGGAGTGCAGTGGCACAGTCTTGGCTACAGCAGCCATGACCTTCCAGGTTCAGGCGATCCCTCCACCTCAGCCTCCTGAGTAGCTGGGACTACAGGTGTGCGCCACTATGCCCAGATAATTTTTTTTTTTTTTTTTTTTAGTCAGAGTCTCACTTTGTTACCTGGGCTGGAGTGCAGTGGCATGCTCAGGGTCACTGCAGCCTCAACCTGCTGGGCTCTGGAGATCCTTCCGCCTCAGCCTTCCAAGTAGCTGGAACAGGCACACGCCACCACACCTGGCCAATTTTTTGATTTATTGTAGAGACGAGGTCTCGCCATGTTGCTCAGACTGGTCTTGAACCCTTGGGCTCAGGCAATTCTCTCACCTTCACCAATGACTATTCTCCTTTCCTTCCTCCCTTCCTTCCTTCCTTCCTGAGATGGGGTCTCCCTATGTTGCCCAGACTTGTTTCAAACTCCTGGCCTCAAGCAATCCTCCTGTCTTGGCCTCCCAAAGTGCTGGGATGATAGGTGTGAGCCACCATATTCCCTCTTTCTTGCCAACAGAAGTTCAGTGTTTCTTTTGTTTGTTTGTTTGTTTGTTGTTTTTGAGTCAGAGTCTCACTCTGATGCTCAGGCTGGAGTGGGTTACAAAATCATGGATCGCCACAGCCTCGACCTCCTGCGCTCGGACGATCCTTCTGCCTCCGCATCCCAAATGCCTGGGACTACAGGTGCACGCCACCTCACCCGACTAATTTCTTTGATTTTTTTTTTTTTTTTTTTTTTTTGCAGAGACGAGGTCTTGCTATGTTGCCCAGGCTGGTCTAGAACTCCTGAGCTTCAAGCAGTCCTCCAGCCTTCACCTTGAAAAGTGCTGTTATGACAACCGGGAGCCCCCACGCCTGGGCTATAAAGGCGATTTTCTTTTTTTAAGAAAACCCTAGAAACAACAAGTCTGTTTTGTAAAGCATCTGGTACATGCTTGGAGGCCCCAATCACTCAATGGGTTTGTAGTTGGAGGGTCAGGAATGAGGCTCTCAGCCTAACTGGAGGATTTAGGCAGACGAGGTTGGAGAATCCAGCACGAGATGGCCATGGAAACCATGGCCCTGTGGCCTAGCCCGTTGCTACGGGGTGAGGACACCCCTCTGCTGGTGGTAGGGCCGTGGGGTCTCCTCAGGGCGGGCTGGCAGTGAATCAGGGGCCACTCCCCACCCTCCCCGCCTTGTCCAGCATGAGTATGTTGGATGCAGAATGACATACAGACCAGACACAACGATGACCAAACATGGGTGGTCGGATGCTTGTGGACTCACCCCAACTTTACATATCGTGCAGTAACATAAACTACCCCGAGCAAACAAACAGAGCCGCCGGTAATGTGTTTATAATGGTTATTAAGGAGGGAGGTGGCTTCTCAGGCATGCCACCGGGTGACTCAGCTCTGTTGATCCTCTCCACGCCCAGGCTGATTGCTAGAAACTGGAAGACTGTTGGTGGCAGCGGAACATTCTGGAGCCAGTATTCTCCAGGACCATGATCTCAGAAGCCAGGGAGCCCGAGGGCCGGAAGGGACAGGGAAGTCACCCAGACCCCCATGCGCTAGAGCCGGGGTGCCCTCCCAGGTCTTGGCCAGGCTGCTTCATACTTCCAGAGACGGGGACCTCACTGTCTCCCAGGATGTCCGCTTCACTGAGCTCATGAGCACCCCAGGGACAGGCTGCAGGATCCCAGTCGACTTGGACCCTCAGAGCCTGACGTGGTGTCAGGCTCCAGAAGCATCCGCCTGGTTCTTTTCCCCCCGACACTCGTTTTTATTGAGGACCGGGTTCTGGGGTGTCGGAGAAGATGTTTCCAGAGTCTGGACAGGGCATGATAATACAGTGTGGTGGGTAGCACAGTGGGGCCACATAGGCACAAAGCCAGGGACACTCACGGAAGGGGCTCTCCGTGGGCGCCGGGGGTGGTCAGAGTGTGGGCTGAGCGAGGGGGAGGGCTTGGTGGCGAGGCCTGCCGCCAGCAGACTTCCCCGACTCTGTGACCTGGGTGAGATCGGCCGCTCGCCACCCTGCGGAAATCCAAAGGCTTTTCCCAGATCCCCTGGGGCCTAAGCTCCCACGATGCCTCTGGCCCACGCGCCTGGCTGCCCTGGGTTCTGCAGGATTCCACGGATGGCTCCTCACTGTCCCACGTCCCACCCGTGTTGCGTCAAGCCCAATGTGGACCTTGACTCTCCTGTTTTCACAGACAAAACAAATGAGACGGAGCTCACACACACACATGCATGAGGGTGTGTGGTCAGCTCCCTGGAAGGTCTGGGAGAAGGGGCCAGGGTGTGCATAGCGCCAACCACCATACCAGCCACCGTGCCTTGCTGGTCCACCTGTCAACAGCTTTGGCCACCTTTGACTGTATCTCTCCTGACTGCTTGACCTTCAGAGCTTCCCACCATCTACGAGGTCTTGACTCTGGCCCCTTCTCCTCGTCACCCCTCCTTGCTGGTTCTCGGGGCAATCTGCCCCTCCCCCATGCATGTTTACCCATCCAAACCCACCCCGGGCCCAGCGGGACAAAAACGCCTCTCCTAGCGCAGGCACTTTCTCCCTGGAGAACCATGCATCCCCTGGTTTTCTGGACAGAAGTCTGCACCGGTGTCGTGACCTCGGCTCTGTGCTCGGCTCAAGGGGAAGTGATGGGCCACGTCCACGTCCCAGCGTGGCCCCATGTCCACGTCCCGGCATTGCCACGTTTACTCCACACCCACACGTGTGTTCTTCCGCCACAGCCACCAACCTGGGCCACTGGCAGGGGCTTTAAGCCATCCTGTGGGTCCCGATGCAGGGTGAAGGGAACCACACAGCCGGGCTGCAGTTCCTGAGAAGTCCTGTGGCTTGGGCTTTCATCTTCTGCAGCCTCCCGATGACAGGCCATCGCTCAAGGCTGGGTGGTGGAGGGGGTGTGGGAATACCTTGGGGACACTGAGGTTCCTTTCACCCTGGGCAGGTCTGTGCTTGGTCCTCGTAGGCAAAGAAAGGACTCCGTCAGTCCCCTGACCTGGTTGGTCTTATCACGTTCCCTGCTTGTGCCCCAGCTGTCCTGACATCTGGGGTGGGAGAAGGGGATGAAGGGGGGTACAACCATCTCACCCTCCTCTTTCCCCCCAGCCTTGGTGTGCACGCCAGTATCTCTCCCGCTGTTTCCCAAGGAGGAGGTGGGCTTGGAGGTGCTGGGATTAGGGACATAGCAGCTGGTCCTCATGGATCTCCAGGGGACAGAAGGGTCCACCCAGGCACCCCAAACAGAGGGAGGAAGTGGTTCCAGTCTGGAATTTTTTTTTTCTTATTTCGCTTTCTGGTCTGAAAATGATGTTGGCTGGAAGACCGGGCTTTGGTCTCCACATTTGTCACTAACTGTGAATGCTGTGATTGCGTGCCAGGGTCCTCTCCAGCTCATTCCTTCTTTCCATCTCATAGGTAATTCTCCTCCGCAAAACCACAAGCTCCTCGGGAGCAAAGACCTTGTCGGGTTCAGTTTTGAATCCGTAGTGCCCAGCCTAGGGCCTGCACACATGAATGCTATAAAGATGGGCCGTCCAGCCCAGGCAACACAGCGAGACCTCGTCTCTACAAAAAATTAAACAACTAGCTGGGCATAGTGGCTCATGCCTGTGAGCATGTGATAAGAAAGAGACAGCCAGGTTGGAGTGACCCAAGAGGGTGAAATAGTCAGAACTCATGATAGGCCAAGAGTCATAAAGGGCTCAGAGGAAGGGGTGGGTTGGCCAGGGGGACGGAGATGGGCTTGGATGAAGGAATGTTCAGAGCATCTGCGGGAAGTGGGTATCCCAGATGATCCAGGAGGCTGGGGTTCTCCCGGAGGCTGAGGGGAGTGGACATTTTTTAGGTCTTGGTGGGTCTGGTCCCCTGGTCCCGAGCCCACACCAAGGGGTAGCCCAGGGTACCAGCATCACAGAAGGATGCCTGCTCGTGTGCACCCGAAGAAAAGCTTTCTCAGGACCGTTTCTCCAGGTTCTAGCAAAATGAGCTTGACTGATTTACACACGCAAGGCGAGGGATCAGCCGAGGTCTCCCCACTTCTCGAGGATTTGGACAAATTTCACTCAGACTCCCACTTGGTGGGCTCTGAGTCTCTGGAGAGTCCCTGACCTTTTCCAACCCACACTCCCACCCCCAGAATGGTGCTTGTGGGTTTTGATGTCTGTCTTTCCAGCTTTCTCCCCAGCTCTGCACTCCTGTATCCTGGAGTTGACCGGATTCCGGCCTCAACACTCTGGACACGGAGCCCAGGATTTGGTTCAGCTGCCACATTTTGTGAGTTCAGACATGGGGACCCGGGGAAAGGGTGGCAGTGGAGGTGCGTCTCCCTCCAGCTGGGCCAGGGTGTACCCTTCCTCTCCTTGTCTCACGCCATTACCCTCAGCGTACCACACACACACACACACACACACACACACATCAGCAAGGCCATGGGGGTCTCCGCTCCTCTCTTGGGTGGGCTTGCCCAGGTATCTCTACCTGAGCCAGAACATGCTTATTGAAAGACATTTGGAAAGCACAGTTTTCTTGCTTGGTGAAAATAATGGGCTGGGCTCGGTGGCTCAGCCTGTCATCCCAGCACTTTGGGAGGCCGAGGCGAGTGGACTGCCTGAGCCCGCAGGTTCGAGGCCAGCCCGGGCAACTTGGCAAGACCTTGTCTCTACAATAAATCAAAAATTAGCCGGGTGTGCCTGTAGTTCCAGCTCCTTGGAAGGTTGAAGCAGAAGGATCACTAGAGCCCAGCAGGTCGATGCTGGGGTGGCCGTGAGTGTGCCACTGCATTCCAGCCTGGGCGACAGAGTGAGACTCCAACTCAAAAAAAAAAAGAAAACAGTGTAGCGTAATGGTTAGGGGGACAGACTCCGGGATCGCACCCCTCAGACCGCCTGCTGGCTCTGCACAAACCTGACCCTCCACCCCTCAGTGTCCCTGTCTGTGAGATAAAAGGGCCTTCTGTGCTCTGTCTCTCTTGAGCCCGAAAATTGCAGTCTTAGAATTGAAAGCATTAGCAAAGATGCATGTGAGCTCCAAGTTCCCTTCTTACTCGGTTCTGTCTCAAGTTTCCAAAATAGCTTGGAAGATAAAAAGAGGGCCTGTCATCCCAGCACTTTGGGAGGCCGAGGTGAGTGGATTGCCTGAGCCCACGGGTTCAAGACCCACCCAGGCAACTTGTTGAGACCTCATCTCTACAATGAATCAAAAACTAGCCGGGCGTGGGAGCGCGCGCCTGTAGTTCCGGCTCCTTGGAAGGCTGAGGTGGAAGGATTGCTGGAGCCCAACGGGCCGAGGCTGCGGTGGCCGGGAGCGGTCACTGCACTCCAGTCTGGGTGACAGAGTGAGACTCCAACTCAAAAAAAAAAAAGAGTATCGTGGCTTCAGTTTTCAGTTTTATTTGAAGGCCGGGGTTAGGAGGAGGTGAGTAGACAAACAGCCTCCACAGTTCTTCTGGGAGGTCCCTACGTGATCCCCAAATACTGTTTAACTTGTTTAAAGTGTCGTCTTTTATCCACAATGAAGCTTTCTTTGTAGCTTCCATGAGATCATGCCATCCGAAATGAACTCAGAGGCCACACGGGCCTAACAGAGGGGAAGGCCTGGGAGGGAGACTCCTGAGCCCCAGCTGTCCGTCACCCACCATCACGTGCATACACAGATGGGGAACTGGGGCCCTGAGATCACGGGGCACACTTTGCTCCACCACGAGTCTCGGCAAAACCAGATCCTAAGCAGATCTTGGAGTCCGGGGTGTCCCTTCCAAGAGATGGCAAATGCCAGAGGTTCTCCTGACCCCCAGCCAGCCCCTGTGTCTTCTCACTTGGGTTTTTCCAGAACTCTTCAAGCACCACTAGGGACTGAGAGGGGCTGCCCACTGACCAGGGCTCCAGACTCCCGTCAGCTTCACCCCAAGCAACTTTGCTTTTACTAGTGGAATATTTTGTTGGAAAAAGAGCTCCGTTGCTTACAAAATGAAAAGAGAGTTTGGGGCCGGGCTCGGTGGCTCAGCCTGTCATCCCAGCACTTTGGGAGGCTGAGGTAAGTGGATTGCCTGAGCCCGCGGGTTCAAGACCAGCCTGGGCAACTTGGCGAGACCTCGTCTCTACAATAAAATAAAAAATAACCGAGTGTGGTAGAGCGCATCTGTAGTTCCGGCTACTCGGAAGGCTGAGGCAGAAGGATCACCGGAGCCCAGCAGGTTGACGCAGGGGTGGCCGTGAGCATGCCACTGCACTCCAGCCTGGGCTACAGAGTGAGACTCCAACTCAGAAAAAAAGAGAGAGTTTGGAAATGCAGTTCTACTTCCTACATTCATTTCTTCTTGCTCCTAATTTGATTTTAGCAAAAATAAAAGCCTCCCCAACACCAAGAATGCAGAGGGGAGACAAAAGACAGCTTCACGCTTGGGCCACGAGATGTGGTGGTGCTGTGAGAATGGGGGTGGGTGTGTGTGGGTGTGCACACATGAGTGCACGGTGTGTGTGTGCCCGTGTGTGTTCATGGCATATGTGCCCATATGTGTGCATGTATACATGCATGGCATGTGTGCCCGCCCATGTGTGTGCATGGCGTGTGTGTACGTGTGTGCGCATGCACCCCACGCCCACTTGAAGAGTCAGGGCGACAAGTCTTGCACAGAACGTTCTGACTCAGCCCTGAGAGGGAACCGCAGCTGGCAGCCAGGCTCTTGTTTATGTTCCCCAGAGGATGAGATACACAGACAATAAATCCGAGCAAGTTGTTTGCCTGCAGAGCCTCTGATTTGCTCCAAAGTCACTGCTGAGGGAACCTGCGGGGTTTTGCACAGCTGGGGCCTTCTGAGTGCTTGGACATGGCGTGGCCGGGAACATCCAGCTGCCAAGCCAACTGTCCGCTGAGAAATGAGGTTCTCAGCAGAGCCCTGGGTGGGGCACGGGCCTGGTCTCAGATCAGATCTTGGTCTCCAAACTTCTGGCATGCCCAGCCTTCAGCAGCCTTCCTGATGTCTCCCAGACCCCCTGCCTGCAGGTCCATCCAGCCACAACTGTCCCTCGCAGTGGGCTTCCGACACCCAAGGTTGACGACACCCAGCCCTGCTTCCTGTTGGCTTCCGGGGCCAACAGGAAGCTGCCCAAAACCCTGCAGCATGGTATGCAAAGCCATTCAGGGTGGAAGCCCACCTGGCAAGCACACACTAAATTCACCCATGACTTTATTCTTATATCCGGGCTTGCACAGATGTCCGACCGACCCAATGACTCCGGGGAAGTTCTCCCCTGTGTGTCATCCTGGGCCTCACCAGCACCTGGCAGGAAGATGGTGGATCAGAGCTGATGGGATAAATAAACGATAGATCCAAGAACAGATGAAATGTACAAGAATCCATGGTACACCATCAAGAACCCAACGATAAACACGAGAAATTAGTTTTACTAGGAAAAATGCTCTTGTCACACACGCCATTGGGCAACTTGTCCTTACGCTATGGAAGGAATTTTTGGAAATAATTTAACTTTAAGAAAATTCTCACAGGAGAACATATTGAAGATATCAGGAAAAGATGAGCCATACGTATCGTCCAAGCCACGAAATGCCACCCAATGACGCTTGGGTATATTTCCTTCAGGTCTGTTTCCTATGTGTAGACAAGTGTGTGAATGTACAAAGTAACGCAGGCTCCATCCAAGTGCTCACCGCTCTGCATTTTACCAATGTGTACATATTGCTGTGTTTTGACCCTAACTTTCCAGCTTTGTGACCCTGGGTTATTCATTTCAAGTCTCTGTGCCCCTACTTCCCATCTATAAAATAACCACAATCCTCAGGACAGATATTGCTGGGGTCCGCCAATATCGGTTTCCTCCCCTGTGTAGACATATCGCTCAACTCTATTTCCCAGCCTCCTTTGCAGCTAGAGGAGGCCACATGACCACATTCTGGCCAATGGGACGTCGGAGGAAGTCATGGACACCACCTTCATGCCTGGCCCATACACTATCCCACTCTGCACCTCCAATTCTCTCCTACCCTGCAGTCCCCCATGCCGTGGGCGGAGCCAAGGCCATCACAAAACAAGACAGAGGAGCCACAGCTTGGAACAGACCCAAGTCCCTGAGACAGAGCTTGGAGAAGGACCCAAACGGCCCGTGATGTGAACAAGTAATCGTTTGTGTTGCTTCACGGTCCAGGGTGCATGTGTTTCTGCAGCCTGACTTAATCTGACAGCTGCTCCCCTCCCAGGGCACGCTGCACCGTTTAAATAAAATATGAGACATCCATCGCCCACCAAGAGCGCTTCCACTGTGAGACTTTAAAAATTAAAGAACAATCAAGGAATGAGCAAGCCGTGTGCTAAATCAGATCAGCTGTACCGTAAGGTTGTGGGACGTCGGGAAAGGGAAGAGTCACTGAAGATGGTGGAGATTCGTAAAAGGCATGTGGAGAGGAACTGCTGGGATGTGTGTGCAGCTCTGAGTCAGGAGAGAAATGTGAGCCGATCCGTGTAACCAGCGTGTGTGTGTGTGTGTGTGTGTGTGTGTGTGTGTGTGTGCTCGTGCGTGCACACAGCCAGGAGGCAGGAAGAACATCAGGGAAGACATGTATAATTACAGGAAGGTGGGATGATCTGGAGAGGGCTCACGCCCAGTGCCAGGCCTGCGCACCGAGGCTGATCCGGCTTCACACAGAACCAGGCTGTTCTCTCCATTTTGCTCTCTCTCCGGCCAATGGCTTCCACACAAAAGCTGGGATCACCCTGACCTTCCAACTCCCTCAACCGACATCCAGTCCTTCATAAAGTCCTGCAATTCCAGTCATTAAATGCATCTCCAAACAGAATCTACAAATCACCAGAGAAACGCAAATTAAAACCACCATGAGATCTCACCTCACACCGGTCAGAATGACTGTTATCAAAAAGTCTAAGAATGCCGGGCGCGGTGGCTCACGCCCATCATTCCGGCACTTTGGGAGGCAGAGGCGAGAGGATTGCCTGTGTTCAGGGGATTGAGACCAACCTGGACAACTTGGCAAGACCTCATCTCTAAAATAAATCCAAAAATTAACTGGGCATGGTGGTATGCGCCTGTAGTTCCAGCCACTTGGAAGGCTGTGGAGGAAGGATCGCCGGAGCCCAGCAGGTCGAGGCTGCGGTGGCCGGGAGCGGCCACTGCACTCCAGTCTGGGTGACCGAGTGAGACTCCAACTCAAAAAAAAAAAGTACATCATGGGATACTACAGAGCCACAAAGAAGAATGAAATCACATCCTTCGCAGCAACATGTGTGGAGCTGGCAATCATCATCCTAAGTGAACCAGGTCAGAAACAGAAAGCCAAACGCTGTGTGTTCTCACACAGATACCAGAACTAAATAGTCCCCACCACCGTGGACATAATAGACACTGGGGGTGGCTCACGGCTATAATCCCAGCACTTTGGGAGGCGGAGATGAGAGGATCGCCTGAGCCCACGGGTTCGAGATCATCCTGGGCAACTTGGTGAGACCACATCTCTGCAATAAATCAAAAAATTAGCCGGGCATGGTGGCTCGTGCTACTTGGAAGGCTAAAGGGGAAGGATTGCCTGAGCCCAGCAGGTCGAGGCTGCCGTGGCTGTGAGTGTGCCACTACACTCCAGCCTGGGCAACAGAGTAAGACTCTGACTCAAAAAAAAAAAAAAAAAGACACTGGGGACACCAATAAAGGGGAAAGCGGAGGCTTAGGGTTCAGAAATTACCCACTGGATGCAATGTTCATTGTTGGGAATGGGCCACCTGAAACCCAATGCCCACCACTACACCCTATGTCCATGTAAAAACATGCACTGTACTCCTGACTCTCAAAATAAAAACAAACAAACAATTTTATTTAAAAAGTAAAGAAAAACAAACAAACAGAATCTGTATGACTACCTCCATTCAGGTGTCTTCAGTCACCTCCGTCTCTTGCCTGGGCTGCGCCATTCTGGCCCTTTCTGCACATATCCACGCCAATCCATTTTCCCCTCAGCAGCAGAAGGGCCCCAGAAAATGCACCTCTGATCGTGTGAAACATTCCCAAATGCACACTGTCATGGCTAATCTTATGTGTCAACCTGGCCAGGTCATAATGCCCAGATATGTTGTCCAACATTATTCTGGATATCTCTGTGAGTGTGTTTTCGGAGCAGGTGACCATTGAAATGGGTGGAGTTTGAGGAAAGCATATTCTGTTCTCTGTGTGGGTGGGCCTCATTCAATCAGTTGAACACTTCTTTTTTTTTTTTTTTGGAGTCAGAGTCTCACTCTGTCGCCCAGACTGGAGTGCAGTGGCCGCTCCCGGCCACCACAGCCTTGACCTGCTGGGCTCCGGCGATCCTTCCGCCTCAGCCTTCCAAGTAGCTAGAACTACAGGCGTGCGCTGCCACGCCCGGCTGATGTTTTGATTTATCGTAGAGATGAGGTCTCCCTGCCCAGGTGGGTCTCGAACCCGCGGGCTCAGGCAATCCACTCACCTCAGCCTCCCAAAGGCGCGGGATGACAGGCTGAGCCACCGAGCCTGGCGAACCCTTTTTTTTTTTTAAGTTGTGTCTTAATCTGTCTCCCAGGCTGGAGTGCAGTGGCACACTCACAGCCACCTCAGCCTCGACCTGCTGGGCTCTGGCGATCCTTCTGCCTCAGCCTTCCAAGTAGCTGGAACTACAGGCATGCGCCACCACGCCCGGCTAATTTTTTGATTTATTGTAGAGATGCGGTCTCGCCAAGTGGCCCAGGCTGATCTTGAACCCATGAGCTCAGGCAATCCTCTCGCCTCTGCCTCCCAAAGTGCTGGGATTATAGGCGTGAGCCATTGAAGGCGTTTTTTAAAAAACAAAAAGACTGGCCCCTCCCCGCCTAGGCAAGAGCGAGTCCTGCGGCAGGCGAACCTTGAACTTCAACTGCGATACAGGCCGTCTCCTGGTCTCAGCCTGCCGCCCACCTTGCGGACGTTGGACTTGTCAGCCTGCCGGATCACATGAGACGATGCCTCAAAATAAGCCTCTTTCTCTCTGTGTATGAAACTTACTGGCTCTGTGCCTCTGGAAAACTCACACACACACACACACACACACACACACACACACACACACACACA
>NW_007247891.1:1033-4536 GCF_000164805.1 Carlito syrichta | reverse complement strand
CTGGGTTTCAAGGTACACAATCATATCATCTGCAAAGAGAGATAATTTGACTTCCTCTTTTCCTATTTGGATACGCCTGATTGGCTTCTCTTCTCTGATTGCTCGAGCCAGGACTTCCAGTCTTATGTTGAACAGTAGGTGTGAGAGTGAGCATCCTTGTCTTGTTATAGTTTTCAGGGGAAATGGTTCCAATTTTTTTCTGTTTAGGAGTATGCTGGCTGTGGGTTTCTCATAGTTGGCTTTTACTATTTTGAGGTATGTTCCCCGTATGCCTAGATGTTCAAGGGTTTTTACAAAGAAGGGTGCTGGATTTTATCAAAAGCTTTTTCTGCATCTAATGATATGATCATGTGGTTTTTGTTTTGACATCTGTTGATGTATTTAATTACATTTATGTTTTTACGAATGTTGAACCAGACTTGCATCCCAGGAATGAAGCCTACGTGGTCATGATGGATGATTTTTGAGATGTATTGTTGAATTCGGTTCACTAGGATCTTGTTGAGAATTTTAGCGTCTATGTTCATCAAAGATATTAGCCTGTAGTTCTCTTTCTTTGTTGGATCATTACCAGGCTTGGGTATCAGGGTGATGTTGGCTTCATAAAATGATTGGGGAGACGTCCACTTTTTTCAATCGCCTGGAATACCTTCAGTAGGATTGGTATCAGCTCCTCCTTAAATGTCTTGTAGAATTCTGCTGGAAAACCGTCTGGACCAGGGCTTTTTTTTTGTAGGTAGTTTTCTTATTATGTAGTCGATTTCCTTGATTGTTATTGGTCTATTTAGGGTCTCAATTTCTTCTGTTTCCAACCTAGGTAGGTTGTGTGATGTCAGAAAGTCCTCCATTTCCTTAAGGTTTTCAAGTTTGTTTCCATACAAGTGTATGTAGCAGTCTCTAATGATCTTTTGTATTTCTTCAGTGTCAGATGTGACTTCATCTTTTTGTGTTTCTGATTGTGCTTATTTGGGTTTTTTCTCATTTTTTCTTGGTCAGTCTAGCTAGGGGAACATCAATATTGTTTATCCTTTTGAAGAACCAGCTTTTTGTTTCGTTGATTTTTTGTATTATCTTTTTGTCTTCTATTTCCTGGATTTGGGCTTTTATTTTGGTGATCTGGATTCTTCTGCAGAAATTAGGGTTTTTGTGGTCTTGCTTTTCCAGCTTCCTTAGGTGGCTTGTTAGTCTGATAGTTTGTGTTCCTTCCATTTTCTTCATGTGTGTTTGTAGAGATACAAATTCCCTTTTACTACAGCTTTTAAGGTGTCCCAGAGATTTTGGTAAGATGTTTCTTCATTTTCATTTGTTTCTAGGTATCTTTTGATCTTTGTTTTGATTTCATCATTGACCCAGGAGTTGTTTAGTATCATGATGTTTGGTTTCCATGTCTTTGTTGGTTTTGGGGGGACTTTGTTGGTGTCAATGTTTATTTTTATTGCATTGTGGTCTGAGAACGTGCATGGTAGAATTTCGGTCCTTTTAAATTTGCTTATGCTTGATTTATGGCCAATTACCTGGTCGATCTTAGAATACGTTCCATGCAGTGATGAGTAGAATGTGTATTCTGTGGTCTTTGGATAGAGTGTTCTGTAGGTATCAGTTAAGTCCATTTGGTCCAAAGTCACATTGAGGTTCCGGATCTCCTTGCTGATTTTTTGTCCTGATGATCTGTGTAGGGTTGTGAGTGGGGTATTAAAGTCCCCAGTTATGATGGTGTTAGAGTCAATATCTTTCTTTAGTTTTCATAGAAGTTGCTTTATGAAAGTTGGCGCACCTATGTTGGGTGCATATATGTTTAGGATAGACATTTCTTGTGTATAATGTAAGATAAGGTCCAGTTTTATTCCTCTGCATGTGGTTATTCACTTTCCCCAACATCGTTATTAATTTATATGTTTTAGCAATTTCTTTTTCTTTTCTTTTCTTTTCTTTTAGATTCAGCATGTACACAGGCATGTTCACTACATGGACATATTGTAATGGTGGGGATTTGGTCTCAGGTGGCCCATTCCCCAGGTAGTGAAACTTGCGTCCTGTAGGTAGTTTCCGAAACCCAACCCTCTTTCCCTCTTCCCCCTTATTGGTGCTCCTGGTGTCTATTATTTCCATCTTTGTGACCTTTAGCTCCCATATGTGCATGAGAACATACAGTGTGTGGTTTTCTGTTTCTCAGTCATTTTACTTAGTATGATGATTCCCAGCTCCATCCATGTTTCTGCAAAGGACACAATTTCATTCTTTTTATGGCTGTGTAGCCATGGTGTGTGTGTGTGTGTGTGTGTGTGTGTAGAAGCTTTTTAGTTTAATTAAGTCCCACTTACTTATTTTTGTTTTAATTGCATTTGCTTTTGGGGTTTTAGTCATAAATTCTTTGCTAAAGCCAATGTCCATAAGGGCTTTTCCTAAGTTTTCTTGTATGGTTTCAGGTCTGGCATTTCAGTTTTTATTCCATCTTGAGTTAATTTTTGTATATGGGGAGAGATAGGGATCAAATTTTATCTTTCTGCATGTAACTATCCAATTTTCTCAGTTCAATTAGTTAAATAGGGTTTCCTTTCCCCAGTGTATTTTTTTGTCTGCTTTGTCAAAGATCAGTTGGTTGTAGGTATTTGGATTTATTTCTAGATTCTGCTCTGTTCCATTGGTCCACGTGTCTACTCTTATACCATTACTATGCTGTTTTAGTTACTGCAGCCCTGTAGAATAATTTGAGGTCTGGTAATGAGATGCCTCCATCTTTGTTCTTTTTGCTTAGAATTGCTTTGGTTATCTGGTTATTTTTTTGTTCCATATCAATTTTAGGATTTTTTTCTAATTCTGTTAAAAAATGATATTGGCATTTTGATAGAAATTGCATTGAATCTGTATATTACTGTCGGTAGTATGTTCATTTTAATGTTTATTCTTCCAGTCCATGAGCATATGATTTCTCCATTTCTTTGTGTCCTCTGCAACTTTTTTCATCAGAGTTTTATAGTTCTCCTTGTAGAGATCTTTCATCTCCTTTGTTAAATATATTCCTAGGTAGTTTAGCTTTTTGGCTGCTGTTGTAAATGAAATTTCATCTTGATTTGATTCTCAGCTTGGTCACAATTGGTATATAGCAGTGCTACTGATTTGTGTGTGTTGATTTTGTATCCTGAAACTTTACCAAATTCATTTATCAAGTACAGGAGGAGTCTTTAGGGTTCTCTAGGCATAAGATCATATCATCAACATAAAGAGATAGTTTGACTTATTTTCCAATTTGGATACGCTTTATTTCTTTTTCTTGCCTGATTGTTCTGGTTAGGACTTCTAGCACTATGTTGAATAGTAGTGGTAAAAGTGGGCATCCTTGCTTTGTTCCAGTTCTAAGGGAGAATATATTAAACTCTTCTCCATTCATGATGACATTGGCTGTGGGCTTGTCATAAATAAGTTTTATTATTTTGAGGAATGTTGCCCTTATGCCTATTTTGCTGAGGGCTTTTATCATGAAGTGATGCTAGATTTTATCAAAT
>NW_007247891.1:0-1013 GCF_000164805.1 Carlito syrichta | reverse complement strand
GTGTGGTCTCTGTCTCTCTTTCTGCCTCAGGTATGCCAATTACTCTTAGGTTTGGTCTCTGGAAGTAATCACTCATCTCTTGAAGGTTTTGTTCTGTCTTTTTGAACTTGTTTTCTGTGTTTTTATTAGTTTGGGTTAGTTCTATATTTTGGTCCTCAAACTCTGAGATTCTTTCTTCTGCTTCAGTAATTCTGCTTTCTATGCTTATCAGTTTGTGATTTATTTCACTCACAGTATTCTTTATAACTGCTATCTCAGATATAAGCTCCTTCCTAGTTTCTTCTTGTGTCTCCTCAATTCTTTTTAACCTCTCCATTATTTTCTTGATATCAACGTTTGTAGTTTGGGACCCTTCATTCTGGGGGCTCTTCATTGTTTGCATTCCAAAGTCAGTTTTCTCAGTGTCTGCCCTTCCAAGGATCTGGGAGAGACCCATACTCTTCTTTTGGTTTTTCTTCACTTTTGTAGATTTTTCTCTCTCTCTCCCTGTTTCCCTCCCCTTTTTAATTCTGTTTTTGGGGGAAGAAGGGGTTGCTTTTATTTCTCCTCTGCTATATTCTGTTCTTCCTTATGAAGGTCTTCTGGCCTTGTTCACTTTTGAGGTTGGAGTGTAGGCTGCAATCTGTACTTTTTGCTGTTTTGAGGTTTAATTGAGAGGAGAGTTGTGGTTCAGAGTGTATATGCTGATTCTAGCATCCACATACAGGTGTATGAGCACACTGGAACCTATTTCCCTCTGCCTTACAATCTGTCCATTCGGCGGTATGTAGTCTTGGTTCCTAGACTAAAATGGGGGTATAAAAGCGGAAAATAATGGAGGAAGGGGGAGTCAATAGGAAGTTAGAGAGAGAGAAGAGCGAGAGGGAAAACAGACATACATACTAACTCTCAGGTAAGAAAGAGACACAAGGCCGGAGAGAAGTGGAAGAAGACACATAAGAAAATTCCCTAAAGAATACTGATAGCTACACAGAGACAGACCAATATAAACATGAAACAGTGTAAGTCAGAAG
>NW_007247890.1:2645-3990 GCF_000164805.1 Carlito syrichta | reverse complement strand
CCCCAGGCAGGCCAACCCTCTGAGTTGGCACTGAGGACCTTCCACCAAGAAAATCTAGGGACACATTTCTCACCCGGGGACATTGCTTCCCCCCAATCCTATTTTTTCTGGCTCTAAAGTCAGTTGCCTTGTGAAAACAACATGTCCAGATTAGAATCTGTGTATGATTCTGATGTTTTCGGAGACACGGTTTGTCTTTGTGTCCCAGGCTGGGGCCCGGGGACATGCACATTGTTCACCACCAGTCTCAAAGTTGCAGGTTCTGATGGTCCTCCCACCCTAGCCTCTGGAGTGGCCAGGACAATGGGCACCTCAACCCAGACCCCCTGTTTGGATAGGTTTGGAGACAGGGTCTCCCTTCCTGGCCTGGGCTGGCCTTGGGCTCTTGGGCTCAAGTCACCCTCCCACGTTGGCCTCTCAGAGTGCTGGGATTCAAGGCATTGGTAGCCAGTCCAGGCTTTCTGGTTCGTTTTTTTTGAAGAACAGAGTCTGGTCTCTGGAGCACAGACTTATTATTCCAGTGCTTTGAGAGACCAAGGCCAGTGACCAGCACGAGCTAGCAGGTGGAGACCCACCCAGGCACCACAGCTAGACCCTATCTCTACCCTCCATCCCAAATGAGCTGAGTGTGGTGGCACATGCTTGTCATTCTGGTTCCTGGCATGGCCATGTAAAGGCATGCCAGAGCACGGTGGGGTGAGGTTGCGGTGGCTGAGAGTGAGCCTCTGCTCTCCAGCCTGAGCAATGGAGTAAGACATTGACTCAAAGAAAAAAAGGAAAAAAAGGGGAAAAAAAGAACAACATCCATTTGTGTATGGAGTTGGGATCACCCTGAACAGACAGAGATCACTTGGGAAGGAGACCCCACCCCTGGGCATAGAGATCCCAACAGATGGTGGATCGGCAGACAATTGGGCTGTGGCTTTGGGAGGCTGAGGTGGGGAAATGCTAGAGCCCAGGAGTTCAAGACCAGCCTGGGCCACACTCCCCAGAATGCAAACACTGGAGTCTCCTGTGGTTTTTCCTGGGGTCCCAGCTACAGTGGTTGTGGTGTCCTCCATCCTGGGGTGTTCCTTTGGGTCGTCCTCTCAGACAGAACATGCAAGTCCATGCAGGGCTTTGTTGCTCATGGTCATCAACCCCGCACCCTAGGAGGCTGAGGGGAGAGGCTTCCTGAGACCATGGGATGAAGACCAGTCTTAGCCACATGGCCAGACCTCATCTCAGGGAGAGGTCCCCAAAATTGTGTTAGGCATGGTGGCCCCTGGAGTCCCAGCTGCTAGGTGGTCGAGGCGGGAGAACCGCCTGAGCTTCGCAAGTTGAGACTCCGGGAGCCACGATTGTG
>NW_007247890.1:0-1467 GCF_000164805.1 Carlito syrichta | reverse complement strand
CCTTCAGATGATACATGACCCAGGATAGGGGCAACTGGAAGTCGCCCGCCAAGCCTGCCCCAGAAATTCACCTGGTACAGGGGAGTGTCCCACCTGGGTGCCCACCCTTCTGCAGGTTCGTCCCCAAGGGTGGACCCACTCGGTCTCCCCTGGGGCTGCCTGTGGGAAAGCGAGGGTGTGATTCTCAAACTGCGGGTAGGTTGGACAGGTGATTCATGTCTGTCTCCTCGACACTGGGAGGCTGAAACAAGAAGATGACTGGAGCCTGAGAACTCGACCTAGGCTGGACACCATAGCAAGTCCCCACCTTGACTCCAAGTAAAACTCAAAAAACCTTGCTGGAAGGCAGCCCTTGTTGGGAGGATCGTCTCAGGCCCAGAGTTCAAGACCAGGCTAGAAGACCAGGATGATGATCAAATGGAAAGCCCGTGATTGCAGCAGTTAGGGAGTTCGAGGCCAATAGGAAGGCCCATGTTGGGTGGTTTGAGAGCAACCTGGGCTACCTAGTAAGGAAACAAAAGAGAGAGAAAAAGAAAGAAAAAAAAAAAAGAAAGAAAGAAAGAAAGAAAGAGAGAGAGAAAGAAAGAAAGAAAGAAATCCATTCTCTTGCAAACATTCTGCCCTCAGTCAGTCTCTCCCACTACCCCCGCATATGAGTGTCCCCAATGCTTGGGACCTTCCAGCCCCAACCCCCCCAATGGCTGCCCCTGCTTTGGTGTAGCAGTTCCCGAGGCTCCTTGGCCGGGTTCCTGCCAACTCTCCTCTCCGAGGAGAGAAATGTGCCCCAGGCAGACCAACCCTCTGAATCGGCAGCAAAGGCCTTTCACCAAGAAAGTCCAGGGACAAATCCCTCAACCGGGGACATTTCTTCACTGCCAATCCAATTTTTCCTGGCTGTAAAGCCAGTCACCCTGTGAACACACAGTGTGCAGTTGAGAATATTTTTGGACAGGGTCTGGCTCTGTGGCCCAGTTTTTGTCCCACGGACATGACCCTCATTCACCACCAACATCAAAATAGTTGGCTTGTGTGATCCTCCCTCCTCCACATCTGGAGTGGTCAGCACAATGGGCACCATGCCCCCAAACCCCCTGTTTGGTTGGGTGCAGATATGGGGTCTCCCTGCATTGCACAGAGCTGGCCTTGGGCTCCTGGGCTCCAGACATCCTCCTGACTTGTCCTTCCAATGTACTGATATTCCAGGCATGCACTGCCACACCTGGCCTTCTGGTTCATTTTGGATGATAGATCAAAGTTGTACTTGGAGGCTCAGCCTCATCATCCCAGTGCTTTGTGAGCCTGAGGCCAGCACCTAGCCTGAGCCCAAGGGACAAGACCCACCTGGGAACCTCAGCGAGAACTCCCTCACTACCATCCATCCAAAATTAGCTGGGTGTGGTGGCACCTGTTTATCCCTCTGGCTCCTCAGAAGGCTGGGAAAATCTCACTGGAGCCTGATGGCCCAAG
>NW_007247889.1:4170-6996 GCF_000164805.1 Carlito syrichta | reverse complement strand
GCTCAGAGCGGGTGGGCATTGCCCAAGGTCACATGGTTAACAGGCAAGGTCAGAGCTGACATCAGGCCTTTTCCACCGCCTCAGGACCCTGGCAGAGCTGTGATTTCAGGAGGTTGAGGCTGTGGTGAGCTGTGATTGTGCCACTGCACTCCATTGTGTGACAGAGTGAGACCTCAACTCAAAATTTTTTAAAATATCACGTGGGTCACTTAATTTAATTGCCATGACGACACTATCCCAGAAGGACTTATTATTGTTCTTGTTTTACAGAGAAGGGAACTGAGGCACAGAAAGTCACAGTGAGATGCCGAGGTCACATGCTGGGCAGCTGCAGATGCAGGGCTTGGACAAGGTGCTCCTGCCTCAGGCCCGGTGCTCAACCAGGGCAGGGCATCCCCCAGAGGACAGCATGGCCATGTACTGGAGACACTGCCAGTCATCACAGGTGCAAGGGGGGTGCTCCTGGCATCGAGTGGGTGGAGGCCAGGGATGCAGCTCAGCGTTCGCCCTGCACAGGACAGCCCCACCGCAGAGACCAGCCCGTCCCACACGTCTCAGAGCTGAGTTGGGAAGCCCTTCCCTGGGCCTCGTGCTGTGGGCCCAGAGAGGGAAGGGAAAGGTGCAAGGTCACTCAGTGGTCGGGAGCTGGAAGGACCGCAGGGCTGGGGCCCCGGGACTCAGTTTCCTATCAGTGGCTCATCCTGAGTGGTGGGGTGGGGTGGCGACCATCCAGCAGAGTGGATGAAGCTGAGTCGCCTGGCTGGACGCCAGGGAGCCACAGCGCACCCTTGAGCCAAGCATCTGCATGCGGGGGCTGGCACGATGGGAGAGTGGTGCACACACGAGTAAGAATGAAGGCTGACAGCAGCTCCCCGTGGGGGCAGAGGGGTGCTGGTGGGTGGGCCCACTGTGTCCCCGCCCCGCCCTCACTCACCCCGATCTTTCCCGTCTTGGCGGCCATCATGAGGGGCGAGAGGCCGTCGTTGTTGAGCACGGCCTCCAGGTTGCTGTCGGGAAAGAGGCGGGCGCACTTGAGCAGCAGGAGGTCATACATCTTGGTGACAAACTTGGTGTTCTCACGGGTGTTGTCGGCGATGGCCACCAGGGCGTGCAGCACCGTGTTGCCGCGAGAGTCCTGGCGCCGCATGTCTGCCTTCTTGTGGGGGTTCTCGGTCAGGTAGTTGACGATGTGGGGCTGGTTGGTGCAGGCAGCCAGTGACAGAGGCAGCTCCCCTGTGGGCCGGGGGGGGAGTTTAGGGGGCCGGGGGGACTGGCCTGCAGACATGGGGACGGTGGCACCGCATGCAGGGCGATGGTGGGCACAGGGCCAGTGCTGGCTGTGGGCACATCATGTGTGAGGACGTTTCCATGGGCAAGGGTGGGGAAGGGAGCGTGGCTGGGGGCGTGGCCGTGCTACTGGAAGGCTGTGAGGGCCTGGACACATGTGAGGGTGGAATTCCCAGTGTCACGGACCCGAGCCCCACAGAATGTGTGCCTTTAAGCACAGGCGAGAGTTCAAATATGTCAGTCCAGCTGTGACAACATGGCGTTGGTGGGGTTGGGTCCTGCAATCCGATCGCTGGTCCTGCTGAGTCGGACCAAAGGATGCAGATGAAAGGGTGCCCATGCTGACACGGCATCCCAGCCCAAGGGTCCTCGTGATTCCCCTGTACACCTGGGGATGTTGAGGCTCAGGGAGGCGGCCACGTGGCTGGGAGGCAGCAGAGTGAAGATTTGAACCCAGGTCCCAAGTCCATGCTTGGCCCAGAGGCAGGACCGGTGTGCAGCAGGGCTCTGGTGTGGGGGAGCAGCTAAGGCTGTGTACACCAACTTGTTCCCCTTGTCTCCCACCTGCAAGCCTCTCCCGCGTGTCCTCACCCCTGCCAGACCTCTGCTCACCAAAATAGAAGTAGCCGCCCTCATCCTTGGGCTGGAAGAAGCGCCCCCGGGCCTGGGCGTGGACATCGGCTCCCTGGGCCACCAGGAGATCCACGTAGTGCTTGCAGCGGCGCTCGATGGCAATGTGCAGGGCGGTCTGGCCTGGGGATGGGGGGTGCAGGTTGGGGGGGTGGTCACCCAGGGCCCCCGACAGGGCAGAGACCCCACCAGGTGGGGGTGGTGCAGAGTGCAGGCTGGGACGAGACTTTGGGCCAGAACAATGGCCAGCAATGCTGGAGGGCACACACTCCTCACAAAAGCGGAAGTTCAAGCTCAAAGGACATCCCACGTGTGGACTCTCAAACGTGGGGACTTTTCAGACTCACAAGGTGCTTTGGTCCTAGAGGAAGTAACGGTGTCTGGGCCTCACAGAATTTTGGACTCAGGATATAAAATTTATGGACTTTGAATCTTAATATCCAGGCAACTAAATGGCCAACTGGGGATGGACAGAATCTGCAGAATTTAGAAGCCAGGCATGGTGGCTCATGCCTGTAACCTCAGCACCTTGAGAGGCTAAGGCAGGAGGATGGCTTGAGCCCAGGAGTTGGAGACCAGCCGGGGCAACATAGCAGTGAAGGGACTGCCTGAGCCCAGGAGGTCCAGGCTGCCGTGAGCTATGATTGCGTCGCGGCACTCCAGTCTGGGCGACAAAGCGAGACACCCAAGAGGAGGAGGAATTGGAGGAGGAGGAAGACGAAGAAGAGGAAGAGAAGGAGGAGGAGTTGGAGAGAGAGCTTGGATGCTGCCAGCCGCTGCCTCTCAGCTGTCCTGGCTGTGGACTCCGTAGAAGAGCCTGGGGCCTCCAGCCGCCAGAGCCAAGGGCCAGACCGCACTCAGGGCCACCGGGCGCCCCGCATCCGTCTGTTGTCTTGGAATCTCCGATCC
>NW_007247889.1:0-3891 GCF_000164805.1 Carlito syrichta | reverse complement strand
GGCGGGCAGAGTCCGGCCCGATCCCCTTGGAGCCCGCGTCCCTGTCGTCCAGCGAGTCGGAACCCAGGGCGCTCTGCCGGCCTCCGGCCCCACCGAGAGCGCAGAAGCAGCCCCCAGGGCCTGCAGACTGGTATTTGCTGGTTTAAATGGATCTGGGGAGGATTTGTCAAAGGGCCTTGTCATCAAATACACAGCCGAGGGGTAGGCACAGTGGCTCACGACAGCGACCCCAGAGCTTTGGGAGGCGGAGGTGAGAGGGTTATTTGTGGTCAAGAGTTTGACACCATCCTGGGCTATGTAGCAAGACCCTGCCTCTAGAAAAAAATAATTAGCCAGGCATGGTGGCTGGTGCCTGTAGTCCCAGCTACTCAGGAGGCTGAGGCAGGAGGATTACTTGAGCCTAGGAGTGAACTACTACAGCAGTGAACTACGATGGCGCCACTGCACTCCAACCTGGGCAACAGAGCGAGACCCCATCTCTATAAAAAACAAAATAAAAAAGGTAATACTTGATGGGACTGCTGAGTTAGACTAAATCAACCATATTTCTTTCCTGCAGGACTTCTCAGAGCTTTTAATATGCTAACAGGGACTGTGAACCTCTAGAAACAAGATACACTATGACGGTGCCCCCTGTCGGAGCATAGAATCCTCTCCCATTTACACTAGTGCCCCTCGAGGGATGCAGCGTGCCCCAAAGTGTAACCTGCTGGCCACAGTGGAGGAAGGGGATCTTGGGGGCCTCCGGGGTGCGGCAACAATAACACCAGAGGATTCACCTACTGTCAAAATCCATCTCATGAAGCCAAGTCTCCACTTGGTGCTACCAGGTTCTTAACACTTGCTAATGGCCCTTTGCGAGTTCCCCCTGTACTTATTTTTATTTGCTTCTTTGTTTAAGTTGGTCTCACTCGGTCGCCCAGGCTGGAGTGCAGCAGTACCATCACAGCTCACCACGGCCTCAACCTCCTGGTCTCAGGTGATCCTTCTGCCTCAGCCTCCCGAATAGCTGGGACTATAGGAGCACACCACCACGCCTGGCTTAGTTTAATTTAATTTTGGTTTTTGCAGAGACAAGTTCTCACTATGTTGCCCAGGCTAGTCTTGAACTCCTGGGCTCACGCAATCCTCCCACCTTGGCCTCCCAAAGTGCTGGGATTACAGATGTGAGCCACGGCACCCAGCCTCTCTTGTATTTATTTTTATGGTTACATGAGTTGGTTTTTATCTCAAAAGAGTGAGTCGATGAAAAGAAAACTCCCGTGAATCAGGCACAAGGCAAAAATCACGCAGGGAGCTCAGGGATGGCCCGGGGGGTAGGGACACAGGCATAGGTGGAGGTGCCCTGCTGGAGCCGGACGCTTTGGAGTGCGAGTCTTGGCTTTGCTCCCAGCAGCTGGGGCCCTTTCTCTGCCCACTGTCCTTTCTGGCTAATGGAGGCTTCGAAGCTGATCAGTGTTTGGTGACCGGCCCAGCGCCTCTCCTGCAGACAGGAGTCCTCGATAAATGCGACGGCTGCAGTTACCAGCCCACGGGAGGGGCCCTGGGAGCCATCTCCCTCGATGCCAGGAGTCAGCGGGGAAGTTCAAGGGGCTCTGAGTTCCCATCCCAGGCCCTCCAGGAGTGGGGCTGCTTGGACAAGCCTGGTCCCCGCTGCATCCCCCTGCACACCTGGTGCCTGGCCCAGAGGCAACACAAGGCACCTGTTTCTTGAATGGACACGTGGCTCCAGCCACCCATCTGTGGAAAGTGGCGGAGGGGCCCAATGCTGTCCGAGGCCCCTGGCTTCCGTCCAGACACAGACACGCACGCCCTCAGGTCTGGCTCGCTCCACTCCTTTGCTGCTTTCTACTGTCAGGCAGCTCACAGCCCTCCATGTGGACGTCCCTCCCAAGCCCACCCCGACCCGCATGTGTCCCCTTGCACAGGACGGTGGAGTCCCCATCCGGCCGAAAGCCTTGACATCACCGCTGTTCTGGCCTCCCTTCTCCCCTCCCCCACCCCAGCACATCTTCTCAATTTTGCCTCCTACTTCTCCAGTCCCCCAAAAGCTCTTCGTCTCTGCCGCCACCACCCTGAGCCAGCAACTAACCCTCTCGTGTGCCCACGATGTGACCCTCCTTCCCCCAAGCTCGCTGGCCTTCCCTCATTCACTTTGCACATGGCAGCCAGAATGGTCGCTTCAGAGAGCCATTCTGGCCACGGTGGGCCACAGGGCCTTTGCACATACTGTCCTGGTATTCCCTCCCCAATCTGAAACACTCCTCCCTCCTTTCGTCACCTGGTGAACAGCAACTCATTCAGACTCAGCCCAAGTGTCACCTCCACCGGGAGGCTCTCCTGGATTTTCCCTGCCTAGGTCAAATCCTCCAGTACAGCCTCTTGTTGGCACCCATCAGTTTGTGTGATTAGCTCTGCGGCTGCTTGATCGACACCAGTCTCGCCCAGGAGCCAGTGAGCACCTCGTTAACAACCAGTTGTCGCCTGCCAAGCACTGCCTGCTCCTCGGTAGGTGCCAGTAGCCATCTGCTGAGTTAATACACATCCAATGAAGGGGCGAGCCGGCACCCCAAGCCGCAGGTGACCCCCAGGGGAACCAGACCCTGGATTCGGGCTCCCACAGCCTCAGACACAGGCTCTAGCTGGGAGGGAGCTGCCTCTTCCCACAGACGGGGCAGGACCTGCAGCTCCAGGGTCCTACTGCCAGGGGGCGAAGCGGCTGGGCCTGGGTAGTCGGGGTGGGCCGAACACAGGAGCCCTAACCGGACACTGGCCAGATCCGAGGTCGTGAGGCTTTGCGGAGGGGAATGGGCAGGACGGGCAGGGCAGACTCCCCTGAGAATCAGCGAGCCTCCAGCCAGGGGAGCATGCAGGGGCGGATCCAGGTTTTGTGAAACCAGGATTTGGCTCAGGCCCTTATAAGGGGCCTTGGCAAACGAGGGCCCCCGCGCTCCGTGAGCATCGCCAGCCTTGGGCACAGCTCCGTCTGCCATCCAGGCACCCCTGCCCCCGCCTTGGAGTCCTCCCCCCTCGCTCCTGCACAGACACAGCCTCGTCGAGGAGTCCTCCTGGGACTAGGCCAAGAGCCCCCCGTGAAGCCGGGGCAAGCCCAGCCCTGCACAGCCCTGCCCTGCTGGAGGCGCAGGCGCCCTGGTCCACTCCATGGGATTCCCCTTCCCCAAGCTTTCCTGCCTTTGCCTAATGAATGTGGCAGATCAGAAGGGGCCCTTCTGTCAGGGCCTAACGTCGTTGTCTCCAGGTGAGATATTCACAACATCCCTGAGCCCCTCTGGGGGCACAGAGGAGCCCCCGTCGCCAGACAACTCCAAGACTGTCCTCAAATGAGGCCACATTGTCTGGCTGGGCACCACGATTGAATTCTTTTCTTTTTTTAAAAACAGGGTCTCTCTCTGTTGCCCAGGCTAGAGTACAGTGGTGTGATTGTGGCTCACTGCAGCCTCGGGTTCCTGGCTTCGGTCCTCCCACCTCAGCCTCCTGAGTAGCTAGGACTACAGGTGCCACTACCACGCTCAGCTAAGTGATTTTTTTTTTTTTTTAGAAATAGGGTCTTGCTATGTTGCCCACGCTGGTCTCAAACTCCTGGCCACAAGTAATCCTCCTGCTTCAGCCTCCCAGAGCACTGGGATTACAGGCATGAGTCATTATGATCAGCAGAATAGTATTTTTTGTTTTATAAATCTGGTGATTCTCTTTTTTCTTTTTTTGAGTTGACATCTCACTCGGTAGCCCAGGTTGGAGTTCAGTGGCATGCTCAGGGTCACCCCAGCATCCCGACCTGCTGGGCTCCAGTGATCCTTCCGTCTCAGTCTTCCAAGGGGCCGGAACTACAGGCACACGCTACCACACCCAGCTAATTTTTTTTTTTTTTTT
>NW_007247888.1:3018-4247 GCF_000164805.1 Carlito syrichta | reverse complement strand
GTGAATGCAGGAATTAGTCCATGGCTGAGGGAGAAGAGCCAGGGTCCAGGAGGCCAGCACAATGCAGGCAACAGCAAAGAGCAACCCCCTGGTGGCTCTTGGGAGATTTTGTTTGAGCAGGTGAGAGCTTTCTTTGGCTGTGTTATTATCCCTGAAGGATCATGTTGATGCAGGCTGCCACTGTATACTACAGTGTCAATGAGTCCCTCGGTAGTGCGTCCTGTGGTTACATCTTTCTTTTGTGTATGTGTCAGGAACAAGCACTTAGAGCCTGGGGCTTTAATTGGGGCAGTTGGCACATGACTTCCCTCTTCCTGTGTGCATTCCCTTCAACATCATGATCAAATCCTCCAGAGACCTTAAAATGTCCTGTTTTCAACTCAATATCTCCCTGGTGATCAAAGGAATTTTATTAACATAACATAGATTCTTTGTGCTATTATGCTAAGGGAAGTTTGAATCTATGGTAAAAAACAAGATTGTGTCCTTTAATCTTTATGTACATTACTCTTCGTGTTGATTGTGTGCCATTTTGTTTCTGATATGAGTTATGAGCTTGGATTTTGAATGCTCGATTATATGTCTTTGAAAAAGAGTGCTTGTTTGGTAGCACTCTCTCATGATGCCACATAGCTTGAACTTTTGTTTGAACAAAGATGCTTTTATATTTGATCACAGGAGATGTGTGTGCAAACACATATATATTTATATATAATATATATGTAAGTATGTATATATAAATATATGTATACACACACACACACACACTCTCTCTCTCTCTCTCTCCATGGATGGTGTAGCTACCCTAGTCTTACCTAGGACACAAGTAGTAAGGAGAGAAAGTAGAAAGACTGGGATGACTCACTCCTTGTGCCTAGATGCTAGGAGGATAAGATAGTGAGAGGGTGCCTCTCAGTGTCCTTTCATTGCCAAAGGATGACCTTCTTATCCAGTGATTGAACTGGAGAGGAATCCAGGCCATGGTGAAGATACCTCCAGAACTGTACTGCCCGAGTCTCCGTTTTGGTACTGAGATTCTCTCTTCCTCAATTTTCTCTTATTCTCTACCCAAACAGTCTTCTGGGTTAAGATTCTTCATGCACATTTGTTCCTGATGTGTGATTATCTGACTATCCCTGCCTGCAAACCAGGCCAAGACAACTCCATGAGGGTAGGCCATGAAACAGGAAGCAAAGGTATGCATCAGAGTCCAATGCTTATTTGACACC
>NW_007247888.1:0-1671 GCF_000164805.1 Carlito syrichta | reverse complement strand
TGCCTGAATCCCATGACTTATTACTGGCAACACGCACATATCCTGTGGAGATTGGTGGTGATCAGAGGCTGCTCCCTGAGGGAGAGACAGAAATAAGCTAGAAATAGGGGAAAAGGGGTGATGTCGAAAGATCACCTCATAGGGATTGATATAAAAAGACTATAGTTATAAAAGGGCCCTTCTTCTGAGAGGTTCTTGCTCTACTCCTGGGAAAGGAGTCCCTATGACTTGTACCCTCTACAGCACACATTGAGTTCTCATCATGTGTATTTGGTAAATGCTCCATGGATTGACATTGGAGAAAAACAGGACCTTTGGGAAATGTGTCTGTAATATCAAAGTCATCTGTAATAATGGAGGTTAGGACCATAGGCTCCAAGCCCAACAGGACTGAGATATTTCCAATGTCATCCAAAACAAGCAATAAAAACCAAACAAACAGAGTAAGAAGAATAGTCAGGATTTGAGTGAATAAACAAAGAAAAGTGAGATGTGTTGGTTCCAAGAATCATCACCTGAGGACCATGGGGAAGTTTCGTGCTGATCCTAAGACTTCAGAATTTTCACAAGGGCATAACCTGAGGAGAAAGGCGGAACCCATCTCTATCATCAGAGTTCAGGGAATGACCAGCAAGCATGGACCAGGAGGAGGGCACATCTACATGACCAGACAGAGGGCACCTGGGTTTTGGGTCACACAGGCTGGATTCTTTCTTATTGTGATCCTTACCTCATCCACACCTGCCATGTATGAACTTTTGCTTCTATAACAAATTGTGTTAGCATTGGGAGATCAGCAAAAAAAAAAAAAAAGGAATTATTTTCACTGAACCCTGCTCTAAGTATTACAATAGATAAAAGATAATACAGCATGGGTTGGTGGTAGCCACAGGTGAGGATAGGAAAGGGATGGGTCAGACAGGAGGAGTTGGGAGATATCTTTATCTTCTTTCTCTATGAAGCAGGAAATTTTGGTAGCATGGAGATTCATGACAGCTGGGTGACAGGGATGGTCAGCATAACCCTCTGACTGGAGCCCAGAGATGATTAGGGAGGCTGTGATGACAAAAACAGGCCACACATACCTAAAGGTTGATCACTGGTGTTCTAGGTCCCAAATCTCAGGGTCTGTCTCTGGGAGATTTTAGTACCTGTTGCCATGGTAATGCCCAATGTTTCTGCTCCCATGTAGGAGAAAATGGCCTCGAGATTTCAGTCACCTTGACAGTTTCATGGGGAGGATTCACTTGAAGCACATTTTGGGGAGTTTCTGTACCCAGGTATTCCACACACCCACAAGTAGACCCTGACTTGTTGAAAAGCACCAATGGAGAATGAGCGGAGAGGAGATCAATCAGGACCTGTGGGACCAGGAAACCCACCCTCAATGTCCCCAGAGTCCTGATTGGGATGAGCTGTAGGAAAATCTCATCCATAGACCTGCTTCAAAGAACTTGCAGGAGCAGCCTGAGCATTTTCTTAGCAATGGGGAGCCTCCCTATTCACTCTCTCAGGTCCCACAAAGAGGTTTTCAGGTTTCAGACTCATGGTTACCCCCACATCTAACTCCCTCTTTTGACATGGTGACTGAAAGTGCAGATACCCACGACAGGGCCAGGCCAGCTCTGTTTCTGAAATTCCTCCCTGACTGTGTCCTCACTCAGCATTTCA
>NW_007247887.1:7699-9999 GCF_000164805.1 Carlito syrichta | reverse complement strand
TGGAAGGCTGAGGCAGAAGGATCACTGGAGCCCAGCAGGTCGAGGCTGCAGTGGCCAGGATCAGCCACTGCCCTCCAGTCGTGGCGACAGAGTGAGACTCCAACTCAAGAAAAAAAGAAAAGAAAAGAAAAAGAAATAGCAGGGACAATGCAGGTAAGCAGAATCTATGCTTTTCAACATTGTGCCCAGAGAGTTGTGATATGAGGTGCTATGTATTTCCCACCAAGATGTGTTGATGGGAAGACCTTGGGGGAGAAGGGAAAGAAGGCCTCAAGAAGGAGACAGAGACTGAACAGGAATTTGAAAGCTGAGGAAGGGGGTCTGGGGGATGATGCAATGAAATAAGAAGTCATTCTAGAGAGGGGGTGCAGCTTTACTAGAAGTCCAGAGCTGGGAACCAGCCTGTCACATTGGAAAGACAGTGGCAGTTCTGCAAGACTGTGGGACCATTTTGGTTGCAGCATGGAGATCTGACTGGGGATGAGAGGTGACCAAGGCTGGACAGGGGAGGCAGAGTAAGCTGCTACTGGGTGTTGTAGGAGAGTTGGTGCAGAAGACAGCTAGGCAAAGATGAGGGAGTGGGAGGTGGGACAGGAGAGGAAACCAGTTCATCATGGGCATGAGGGCAAGTGGGGAATCAAAGCAGAGGGTTAGGCTGAGGGTCACAGCACCAGGCACTGAGCTGACAAAATGTTAAAAGGGAAAGATATGAAAAGGAAGACAGGACTCCCTGTGGGGCCTGGGGAGCTGAGGGTGCCCTTGGAATTGTCCTATAGTGAGTCGAATGTGTGACTTTATTGCTTAGAAGAGGAGCCCGTGGAGGGTCCTGGCCCCTGTCCTGTTGAGAAACAGCCTGACCAGCCAATCTTCTTGTGCACAGATTGTTGTGAAGTATGAGACTGCTATGTGTCATCCAAAACTGGGGCCCCAATATTTTTGGCATCAGGGATGTTTCATGGAAGACAACTTTTCCATGGAGACTGGCGGGGGCAGGAGTTGGTTTCAGGATGATTCAAGTGCATTACATTTATTGTGAGCTTTATTTCTAGTTTTATTACACTGTAATATATTATTACAGCCAGATTGTTAGATTGTTAGTTAACACCAACACATTGAAGGTCAAATTATGTGTCCTTTAATAGCCAGCGGTTGAGAGAGGCTAGTGCCAAAAAGATCTCTGAACCCCGAACACAGTGAGCAGGAGGTATATAAAGGCTGAAACTATATAAGTTGTACAGTTTGATTTATATTTTCCTGGCAGAAAATTTGACAGGTAGATGAGATACAAAATTTTCGATTAGGGAATTTCCAGGCACCGAGGGGAACAAGAATGTTGGCTTGTGATTACAGGAAGGTTATAACTTGTGATTAAGGGAAGGTTACACAGGGGGGTCATCTCTGGGTTAAGATGGAGAATTTGTTACAAAATGGAATTATGTCAAGCAAGCCATCACAGGCTATTATAGATTTTGCAGATAGATATTTCATACCCCTCTTTTTTCTGTTCATGAGTCAATGCGTTGACTCATCAGTCATGGGTATACCGTTGTAGTGGGTTCTCATATACATGAGCTTTACAGAGCTGATTCATTGTTTGATAAAATGAATAAATCAATTTATTATGCAGGGCCCTATGAGCAAACCAAGGAGAAGAAGTAAAAGGGGTCCAACCAGACCAATAATAAGAGTTGTTAGACATGGGTTCCAATCAAACAAGGATTGGAACCAGGATTTATTATTTTTTTATATATCAATTTTTTTTATTATGATAGTGTGGGGTATAGTTAAGAGTTAAGGGTTTCATTCAGGCACCCTGTTTATAAGAGGTGTTTCCCCATCCCCAGACAGATGTTTGCTACCATTAATCCCATCTCCCTCCCCCCGACCATAGTTTCCCACTACTGTCAGTTATTTTCTTATAGTATTACATTGGATTATTTTCCTTTTATTTTTTCATTTGCCCAAATTTTCTCAGGCTCTCTGGAGGGTGTTTTTTAAAATCCCTGATTTGTTGGCATAGAAGTAACAAGCTTCTCCAAGGGCTACACAGAGTCCTCCTTGGGGTAGTAAAAGTAAGTCTAGGCCTCTATGATTTTGGAGGACAACTTCACCCAGGGACTCTACCTGGTCATGGAGTTGGTTCATGGCAAACTGTAAGTATCCTAGTTCAGCATTTATTTCTTGTTTAAGGTAGATAGACCTAGTTCTTCATGAACCAGAGTGGCAGTGCCGATTGCAGTCATTTCAGTTATACTTAGCCTGACTGAGACAGGTACTAGCAAGGGAACAGTGCATTTTGA
>NW_007247887.1:3258-7353 GCF_000164805.1 Carlito syrichta | reverse complement strand
GCCCATATAGTAAGGGGGGTTTTATCTTTAAGCAAAGCCAGAACTCTGAGGCCAACTGGGACATAGTGGTGTTTAGCAGACGGTGTATATTAGTTAACATAGGAAAAAACTAGGGGATTGGCAGGCCAGGTTTAGAAGTGATTGAGATGAACTCTGGCACTTTTGAGGTGAACCTGGGGTGTTGCTTGGTTGCCAGAAGGCAGAGGCTGAGGCGGAATCTGGTGGTAACTGAATGAGGGATCCTTCAGCTCTGTCAATGGTCCTATTGGTTTAGCCATGGTTTTGTCAGCAAATGTGCGCAGTTAGCTAGTGAATAAGACACCACAGTCATAGCCATTCATGTAAAGTTGTTTATCCCAAGTATTTTTTGTACTCCAGGAATAATGGAGAGGATTAGTAACCTTTATGTATATAGGCTGTTCTGGGTCAGCATTTGTCCAATGAGTGATTTCAGATGTGTCATTAGGCTTCCCACTGTAAGTTGCAGTGGTGATGCATATTCACTCTGGGAAAAGAAGACATTTTCCTGATTATGTATTCAATCAGTGGGGTTAGTAGGGCAGGGGTAAAAGTCTATGTCCTTTACATAATTGGGGGTTGCCCACTGTGTACATCATTCAGTGTAGTAAAGGTTTTGTCTGCCGTACAGACTTCCAGATAGACATTTTTTTCTATTTGTAGCAGGTCAGGAAGGTTTACCTTAAACTGGACTGGAGGTGAGCCATAGATCCATTTTGGGATAGCTAGGACCTTTCCTGTTGTGAAAGAGGTTAGGGAGAAAGAGTACAGGGTGTCTTTAGACTCTCCAAGTAAAACAAACCAAGTTAAATTTATTGTGAGCATAGTAGTACAGTAACATATTCTATACATAGGAGATAAGATAGTATTAACAGGGACTTTTCACCACATGTCTAGTCTGTGGCTGTCAATGCTGTGCCTAAAGCTTGGGTAATTAGGATGAATAAGGTGAAGGTTAAGGGGTGATAACAATACATTCAGTGAATTATTAACCAGTAAAACAGTCTATTTGGGGCAGTTGGAATCTCATGTTTCAGCTCTACATTGGTTGGTCAGACCATGGTGGAGTTGAAGCAGGACAGTGGTCTTGGAAGGTGATTTTGAGATGGTTTTCAGGGATCTTGGCTGTTGTCCAGCTGGCTGAGCAGGTTGGTGGAACAATGTCACTTTCCTTGGTTTTTTGATTCATGAATGATGAATCCAAGCTGGTATTCCTTCAACCTTGAGTGCCATTGGTGTGGTGATGATGACGATGAAGGGTTCCTTCCAGACACGGGTCAGTCATTTTTTCTGAAACTTTTTGACAAAGACCAAGTCCCCGGGGTGGAATGCATGACAAGGCAAGAAAGATGGAGTCAGCAAGACAGCACGGACATCTGAGTGGACAGCAGCCTGGACCTGTTGGATGGACTGGAGATACTTTAACAGAGCTTGATTAGTAATTTATTCAAGAATGGGATCCTATAACTGGGGGGACAGAGGAGGGGGTCTCCCAAACATGATTTTATATGGGGTAAACCCAGCCTTGTATGAGGTGCATTGGGCCTGGAGAAGGCCCAAAGGCAAAAGACTTACCCCTTTTTCACCTGTTTTTATTATTAATTTAGTTTAAGTGATTTTTAGAGCTCAGTTCATGTATTTTACCTGTCCAGAGCTCTAAGGTCAGTTAGTACAACATAATTTTTTATCAATATTTAGTACTTTACTAACTTACTGAACTATGGATGAAGCAAAGACAGGAGAGTTATCAGAGCCAATAGAGAGGGGGAGCCCAAACCTAGAAATTATTTCATTTAACAAAAACCTTGCAGCCATAAGTGTGGTTTTATTTTTTGTGGGAAAAGTTCTACTCATCCAGAAAAAGTATTTACAAACACCATTAGGTAGTTGCAGCCCATCTGAGGGGATTTTATTTTTTGTAAAGTTTATTTCCCATTTTTTGCCAGGGCTTAGTTCATGAGTCCTGATTCTTTTTGAAGACTTCGGCCCTCCTTTTGGGTTGATGTGGGAACAAGCAGGGAATATTTTGGCCGCTGAGGCAGTCTGGCTTTTTAAATTATTAATATGATAAAAGCAATTTGACAGCTCAGTCGTTCTGGTACCTCCCAAATGTGTGGTGGAATGAAGTCATTTTACTAATGTATATGCAAGGGCTAGAGGCAAAACAATTCTGGAGTCTTTAATCCACCAGCTGTCAGACCTTTTGTGAGCTCCTGCCGGGTCCACTTCTTCTTTTTCTCTTTGGGTGTAGTTGGGCTGCTGTGGGAGAGAAGGAACTGGAAAATGTTTAGCTAGCAGGATAGTTAGAGGCTTGAGCAGAAGCTCTGCTATCTCTCAAGCTGCCTGGTCTGCCAAACAATTTCCAGTTGCTTCTGGGGTCTCTAACTTTTGGTGTCCCCTGCAATGAATGATGACTAACTCTCTGGGGAGCCATATAGCCTTTAAAAGGGCTAAGATTTCTTCCTTTTTTTATAGTCTTGCCCACCACAATAAGGAGTTCCCGTTCCTTGTAGATCATGGCATGTACATGGAGTGTAGGAAAGGCATACCATCTATCAATAAAAATGTTTACCCATTTTCCTATTCCCCAGCACAGGGCCTGAGTTAAAACAATTAACTCAGCCTTTCGAGCTGATGTACCATTGGGCAAAGACTATGGTCAGATTATGTCATGAGCTGTGGTTACTGCTGCACCAGCCTTGAGTACTCCCCCTATTACCAGACTGCTGCCATTCATGAACAGGTCAGCATCAGTCTGGCTTAAGGGAATGTCCCAAAGATCAGGTACACTGGCTTGAGAGATGTTCAGTATGTCTTACAGTCTTGAACTGTTGTTTCCAGGTTATTAGCAGGCAGTAGTGTTGCTGGGTTGAGGCTCTGAGTGGGAGAAAAAGTTAGTCAAGGCTGGCCAAGCAGGAGGCTGTGATATTGTGTGATATGAGCATTTGACATTTAGTGGCAGAGGCTTCCCAGAGTCGAATATCAATAGCGTGAGGAAGTGTTAGAGCCAGGTTTTGGCTGAAAGTCTGCTTATTTGCTTTTTTAACCAGTATAGATGTAGCAGCAATGGCCTGTAGACAGTATGGCCATCCAGAAGCCACTGAATTTAATCTTTTGGACAAATAAGCCACTGATCATTTCCAGGGTCTTAGGGTCTGGGTAAGAACCCCTTTTGCAATTCCCCGCTATTCATGAATAGGCAAGTGAAAAGACTTGGTAACATCTGGGAGGGCTAAAGTCAGGGCTTGGGTGAGAGTTGTTTTTAACTGCTGTAACTTGTCAGTAGCAGTCCATTTTAGGGGCTGATCCCCTATTGTGGTTGTGTATAGAGGCTTGGCAATCTCAGCAAATCCTGGAATCCACAGCCAGCAGTACCCTGCCATCTCCAGGAATTCCTGTACCTTTTTTTTTTTTTTTTTGAGGTAGGCATTGGAATTCAGAGAATGGTTTCTCTTTAGGATGACATCAGGGTTTGCTTACCCTTTTTCAGTTGGTATCCCAGATAGGAATGAAAGGAAGGCATTCTTTAAATCCAGCACAGTGTACACCATATGTTGCACGGGAGCAGGCTGAGCAATGTGTACAGGTTGGGAACAATAGAAGGGATTGTTTTAATGCTCTTATTGAACTTTTTAAGTCTTGAACTGGTGGATAGTTAGAAGTTTCTGGTTTTTGAACTGTCAGGAAAGGAGAGTTCTATGCCAACTTACATGGTGTTAAAATCTTAACTGTCAAGAGTCTTTTAATGTGAGGAGCAATTTTTTTAGTTGACCAAATTCTCTGCAATATGCACATTGATTTTTAGCCATTGGAGGGGGCGCTCAGTTTCCTTTTGCTCTTTTTTAGCTTCCCCTTTTCTCTGGTGCAGCAGTTTTGAATCAGGTTAGGAGGTTTGGAGGGTTCTTACCAATATTTTTGCCTGACATCTGGCTGTTTTATCTATCTCTTGAGTTGTCTGTTTCTGTTTTTCAGCGTCACGGTTATTAGAAACCTTTTGGACTACTTTGAGTAGCCGAGAAATATTTATTTCTGCAAAACCCTCAGGCTTTTGCAACTTTTTCCAGATGTCCAGAGCTG
>NW_007247887.1:0-2611 GCF_000164805.1 Carlito syrichta | reverse complement strand
TAAGCTTTAGACATCAGGATTCCCTTGGGGGTTCCAGGGCACATGTCTTGAGCCAAGGTGGAGGATTTTGGACCAGAGATAACCATTGGTCAATATAGGGAAGCTGATTAGGATGACCAGGAGACCCAGTATTTGGGTGTCCAGTAAAAATTAACAAGACAACCTGAGTAACATGAACACCCAGAGCCCCTGTGGAGAGCCATCCAACATTAAATGCAGGCCAGTTAACTTCACAAAGGATCCAGAGTCTGCCTTTTGAGTAATGAACACTGTAATTCTCTGCAAACCTTACAGAGAATTTCCTTATCATGTAGTCAAGGGCACTTGAGGACTTAGTAGACTTAGAAGCCCTCTGTCCCATATTGTCAAAACCAGTAAATTACAGGAGACACCTAATGAAAATCAAACTTGCTATTACAAGGAGATATGCAATAGCTAATAGAAACTGGCTACTGATGACCAACCCAAGGGCATGGCAGAGGCAAGCCCTGTAGCAAAAAGCACAGCAATCAGGCAAAGCAAGGAAAGGGGCCAAGAATGACCGAGGTCTAGACATTGCATAAGCTCACAGAAGTCAAAGGAGAACCCAAACAGAAATCAGACACTAAACTGAGACAATGTTCTACCAACATCTTGGGTCAACAAACAGAGTCTAAGGAGTCATCTTGTCAGGCTCTGTTCTCCTCAACAGAGTTGTGGCTACATACAGAATAAGCATATTAAACAGATTCTTACCTCCTAGGAGAATACAGATGGACTCAGGAATTCTGAGGCAATAGGAAGCAAGAGGTCATTCCAACTCCCTCTGAGCTAGATGAGGGGTTATGGGGCCCTGGAACACCTCAGAGGGCACCTCCCTTATAACTTCTCCACCAAGCCAGGAAGAGCCAGCATGAGGCCGCCTCCCAAGATTGGCGAAATACCATTGTGGCATCCAAATGTTATAATCAGATTGCAAGAAAGGAGATGCCAACGTGCTGAGGATCAAATTATGATTCCTTTAATGCCTGGTGGTTGAGAGTGGCTAGTGCCAACCATGAATAGATTGAGCAGGGGGTATATAAGGTAGACATTATATAAGTTGTACAGTTTGATTGACATTTTCTTGGCAGAACATTTGACAGTTAGATGAGACAGTTAGATGGAATTTTCAATTTGGAAGTTTCCAAGTACTGAAGGAAACAAGAATGTGGGTTCGTGATTACGGGAAGGTTACAATTTGTGATTATGGGGAGCTTACACAGGGGAGTCATATCTGGGTTAAGATGGAGGATTTGTTACAAAATGGATTTACTTATGTCAAGCAAGCTATCACAGAATTATAGGTTTTGCAGATGCAACCCAGATTCAAGAAACTGAAGATCTCCTCACCAGTCCCGGTGCAGCTGCCCAGACAGAAGGAACCAGAAAGTACCCCAGTGACAAGATGGAGGCTCTGAAACCCTGTGGTCACTACCAAAAGAACATCTCCACCCACATGGGGCCAGTTAAAATGCCTGAGTCAAAGAGCTCAGCAGATGGTTGAGGAAAACAGGAGACCAAGTCCCCCCCCAAGTCTTGTTCATGGCCATGATAGCCATTATTGCCTGTCAAGTTGGTGGAAACAAGAGGACATCCTTATTGGACTTATTTCCCAGACCCTCCCATTTTCCAACCTGCTACTTGAGCTGTTGGGTCAGTCCCTGTCTTTACCAACAATACCCATATGTTGAGAGGACAGTCTGATAAACATATCACTGCTGACCATAGTACAAATTTTAACTCCACAGGAGCTAGTAATAGCCCTCCTATTTGCCTTTCTAACACCCCTAAGTTGGGTTGTCTTAAGATGAGTCAAGAAAATAAAACCTCCTATGGGGCTACACAAATAGCTAACATTTCAGACCCCTGGGAAATCATAAAATAGCTACAATCCATATCTAAGTTGGGCTTCCCTAGTTCTACTTATAATGTCTCCCAGGCTCACCCCAATAGCCCATACTGTCCTTATATCACAGGGATAGAGCTTGGAAAATTCCCCAATTGAATAGAGTGTGCCATTCCTGTGCCCACAGTACTAAACCTTTTGGGAACCCCCCCTCTTAATCTATGATTGGTCTAACAGACTGAACCCCTCTATCCTAATCATGAGTTCTATTCCCCTGGGGGTTTTGTTAGCAGCATCCTTATTACTTCTCAAGGTGACATCCAAAATGAACTGCGGTGGCTAGCCGCATCCCTTGCTTTTGTTAACATTACTGGTGGGTCCTTGGTCAATTTGGGAGGAAGCTGTGGTACAACCTCCCTGCTACAGGCTCTGGGCCTGTGTACAACTCCCTTATGTCCTTTTAACAGGCTTTGTTAATGTCATCCCAGTAAATAATCATTATGCTTTACAATATAACTCTTGTAATCTTACAAATTGTGTCACCTGCCATAATGCTGGACAAGACTTCCTGGTTTACACCAGCTCCCATTTATTAGGATTCCTATTGTTAAACCCAAATTTCAGAATCCGAGAGACCAACAAAGAGCCAGCTCTGATGCAAACACACAAGGGTCTTTATTCAGGCTCGAGTCTGGGCTCATACCCGAAGCAACAGCTTCAGGATGAGAGCCCAGATCCAGCATG
>NW_007247886.1:8138-11579 GCF_000164805.1 Carlito syrichta | reverse complement strand
TGGTTACCTCTTAGGAGACGGCCTGTAAGTTTGGGATTGAGGACTTATATAAGGAAGATTCCTTATACTACCTTAGCAATATGCCGTGTAGTTTCCTGTATATGTAGACCTCCATTACCCAGCTTCCTGCTTCACTCTGCAGGGTACTGAGACAGTTCCTGGTGACCGAGAATTCCAGTTTTTTGGATATCAAGAGAAAGACGTCCATAACGTTCTTTGGGAACTGGAATCCAAGATTCCTGGCTCCCCTTCACAAGACCCTCCCAAAATGTGGAATATTCCAATCCCAAAACCGGATTCCTACCTGCCCACCAACAAGAATTTTCTGTATTTTGAGGTCACTTGAATCGAAGAATTTTGTACCAATATACCTTTTGATTCCGGGGAATATGATTATGGTAGTAGATGGTCCCAGGAAACAAAAGGATTTCTAGGTCCAAATCCTTGATTACAACAAACAAGAGGATAAGAAAGATCCTGAGGAGGTTTAATGACAGATTTAGCATATCCACAGAGCAAGTAATTCTGAAAATGTTGGGATCCAGAAGCCCAGATTGCTAATTAAACCTTATCAAGAGGCCCTGTAGATTCCAGAGAATGAGAACTCCTAGAACGGGATTTCCTTTTATATTCTCAGTAAGATACCCTGATTTTTCCTGTCGATTTGGATTCCAAATTCAGTATATCAATAGACAGATGCTCAGAAGATTCCTAGGTGCGTGTTTTCCATGATTCCTGTTACCATTAAAAGTATGTAGTAAACATTTGGCAAGTGCAAAACTCTTTCCCGCCTCAAAATAAAAAGAGACACTGAAGGGAAAGGATTACCAGGTTCACCTTAAGACCAGAGTTACATCTAAATATGGCAAGAAGATTCTTTTTGTCCTGGAATCTGGCCTTATTTGTTCTGAGGATCCTAACGGACTTGGAGTGACCAATACCCATTTACAACTTTTAAGATGACCAGAAGGTTGCTGGAGTCCTGAAATAACCAATTCGTAATATCTACATGCTAAATTGCTCTGAAACATATTTGGAGCTCGAAGATCTGTTTCTTGTTTGTCCCATAGCAGACAACCTGGGAATTTTTTTGGATTGAGGACGCGTACAACAATGATTCTTTATTCGTACTTAGTTGGAGGTCATGTAGTGTCCTGTATGTGAGGACTCTCTTTAGCTTGATTACTGTTTCGAAACCCTGATACTTGCTTAGCCCTTAGTAAGACGCCATGTAGACTTTGTGATAGGGAACCGTGGAAAACAGATTTCTTATCTTTTCTTAGCAAGAGAACATGTAGTTTCCTGTATATGAGGATTGCTATTACCCATATTCATGCCTCGAATCCCTGACTCTTCTTTAGAGTTCAGCAAGACGCCCTGTAGTTTTTCAGGTCTGAGGACTCATATAACCCAGATTCCTTAACTTTTTCAACATCCATGTTTTTGCCTGTATATGAGTCCTCATGTTCACAGATACTGGTTTCAAAAGCTTGATTCTTGATTAGATCTTAGGAAGACACCGTATACGTTGTGGAGATTGAGAAAAATGTCAACCACATTCATATTCTGTCTTGGTTCATGAATTCCATGATTCCAGGTTACCATTAAAAGTACGTAGCAAACATTTGGCAAGTGCAAACCCCATGTGCCTTCTCAAAATAAAAATAGACACGTAAGGGGAAGGATTACAGTGTTCAACTTAAGACCAGAGTTACATCCAAATATTGCAAGAAGATTCATTTTGTCCTGAAATCTGGCCTTAGTTGTTCTGAGTAACGTAACGGATTTGGACTGCCCAATACCATTTACAACTTTTAAGAAGACCAGAATGTTGCTGGAGTCCTGAAATGACCCTTTCATAATATCCAAATGCTAAATTGCTCTGAAACATTTGGGGAGCTCGAAGATCTGTTTCTTCTTTGTCCCATAGCAGACAACATGGGAATTTTTTGGATTGACGACGCGTTCAACAATGATTCTTTATTCGTACTTACTTGGAGGCCATGTAGTGTCCTGTATGTGAGGACTCTCTTTCCCTTGATTCCTGTTTCGAAACCCTGATTCTTGTTTAGCCCTTAGTATGAAGTCATGTAGGTTTTTGGAAAGAGGAACAGTGGAAAACAGATTTCTTCTCTTTTATTAGCAAGAGGCCATGTAGTTTCCTGTACATGAGGATTGCTATAACCTACATTCATGCCTCAAATCCCTGATTCCTCTTTAGACGTCAGCATGAAGCCCTGTAGATTTTCAGGAATGAGAACTCGTATAACACAGATTCCTTATTTTTAGCAACAACCGTGCATTTACCTGTATATGAGTACTACTGTTTACAGATACATGCGACGAAAGCTTGATTCCTGTTTAGATCTTAGGAAGACACCGTATACTCTTTTGGAGATTCAGAAAACATGTCACTCACATTCCTTATTCTTTCTTAGGAAAAGTCAGTGCAGTTGCCTGTATATGATGATTTCATTTCCCTAGTTCATGCTTCAAAAACCCAAATTCGTGTTCAGCCCTTAGCAAGAAACCCTGAAATTTTATTGGGATGGATTACACGTGTAAACCAGATTCCTTATTCTCCTTTAGCAATAGAAAATGCAGTTTCCTGTACATGAGGACTCCCATAATCCTGATTCCTACTCCCAAAACCTGAACGGTGGTTATCTCTTAGCAAGATGGTCTGTAGGTTTTTTGGATGGAGGCCTCATCTAACCAAGATTCCTTATTCTTCCGTAGCAACAGGTCGTGTAGTGATCTGTATATGAGGACTCCCATTACTGAAATTCCTGCTTCATTCTCAGCAAGACGCCATGATATTTCCTGGAGACCTAGAAATCCAGTTGCTCGGTAATCAAGAGAAAGACTCCCATAAAGTTCTTGAGGAATTGGAACCCAAGATTCCTGGTCCCTTTTCAAAAGACACACTAAAAATGTGGGGACATAGAAGCCCAGATTGTTGATTAAACCTTATCAAGAGACTTTGTAGATATAGGTGATAGAGAACTCCAAGAACCCCATTCCCTTTTCGTACACAGCAAGATGCCCTGAATTTCCCTGTCAATGTGGATTCCAAAACTCAGTGTACAGAAATGCAGATGCCCAGATGTTTCCAAAGGACTTGGAATCCATGGATTCTGGTAACATTTTAATAATTCCTACTAAATTTTTGCCAACTGCAAATCACTCGGTCCCTCTACAAATAAAGTACAAACCTTAATTTAAGGATTACCAAGATCATCTTAAGACCAAAATTACATCCAAATACAGCAAAATGATATTTTTTTTCTGGGAATCTGGCCTTAATTGTCCCGAGGAACTTAAGGTATTTGTACTACCAGTTACCCAATTGCAACTCAAGAAGACCAGAATGTTGCTGGAGTCCTGTAATGACTGATTCATAATACCCACAAGCCAAATATCTCTGAAACATGAGATGAG
>NW_007247886.1:0-8082 GCF_000164805.1 Carlito syrichta | reverse complement strand
AAAGAGGTTTTTTAGTTCTCCTTAGCTAGAGATTATGTAAAACTGCATATGAGGACTGCTATTACCTATGTTCCAGCTTCTAAACCCTGATTCTTGTTTAGCCCACAGCAGATGGCCTGTTTATTTTAAGGACTGAGGACTGCTATAACCCCGATTCTTTTTCTTCCATGGCAAGGGGCTGTGAATTTTTCTGTATACTAGGACTCTCATTAGATACATCCTGGGTCGAAACTCTGATTCTTTTAGAAGTTTCCACGATGCTGTGTAGAATTTTGGGATTGAGGACTCATGTAACCCAGATTCCTTATTCTTTCTTATCAAAAGGTCTTGTAGTTGCCTGTAAATAAGGACCCCATTTTCCAGATTCATGCTCGAAAACAACATGATTCGTGTTAAGCCCATAGCTAGATGACCTTAAGTTTTTTGGTTTGAGGACGTGAGTAACGCAGATTCCTTATTCTTACTTAGCAATAGGCAGTGAAGTTTCCTGTATGTGAGGACTCCCATTACCCGGATTCCTACTTCAAAAACCTGATTGGTGGTTACCACGTAGGAAGACAACCTGTAGTTTTGGGGCTGAGGACTCATATAAGGAAGATTCCTTATACTTCATTACCAATATATCTTGTAGTTTCCTGTATGTGACGAACTCCATTACCCAGCTTCCTGATTAACTCTGCAGGATGCCGAGACAGTTCCTGGTTACTGAGAATTCCAGTGTTGTGAATGTCAAGAGAAAGAATTCCATAATGTTCTTTGGGAACTGTAATCCAAAATTCCTGGTTTCCCTTCACAAGACCTCCCCAAAATGTGGAATATTCCAAACCTAAAACCCCACTTCCTACCTGAACACCCAGGAAACAAAAGGATTTCTAGGGCCAAATCCTTGATTACAACTAACAAGAGAACCAGAAAGATCCTGACGATCTATTATGACAGGTTTAGCATATCCACGGAGCAAGTAGCTCTAAAAATGTAGGGACCCAAAAACCCAGATTGCTGATTAAACCTTATCAAGAGGCCCTGTAGATTCCGGAAAATGGGAACTCCTAGAACAGGATTTCCTTTACATTTTCAGTAAGATGCCCTGAGATTTGCTGTCGACTTGGATTCCAAATTCAGTACATCAAAAGCCATATACCCAGAAGTTTCCTAGGTTTGTGGATATCATGATTCCTGGTTACCATTAAAAGTATGTAGTAAACATTTGGCAAGTGCAAAACCCTTGTCCCTTTTCAAAAGAAAAAGAAACACGGAAGGGGCAGGATTACAGGGTTCACCTTAAGACCAGAGTTACATACAAATATGGCAAGAATATTTTTTTTGTCCTGGAATCTGGCCTTAGTTGTTCTGAGAAACCTAACGGACTTGGAGTGACCAATACCATTTACAACTTATAAGAGGACCAGAATTTTGCTTTAGTCCTGAAAGGAGTGATTCATAATATCCGAATGCTAAATTGCACTGAAACATTTGGGGAGCTCGAAGATCTGTTTCTTGTTTGTCCCATAGCAGACAATCTGGGAATTTTTTGGATAGAGGGCACGTACAACAATGATTCTTTATTTGTACTTAGTTGGAGGCCATGTAGTGTCTTGTTTGTGAGGACTCTCTTTCCCTTGATTCCTGTTTCGAAACCCTGATTCTTGTTTAGCCCTTCATAAGAAGTCATGTAGATTTTTTGATAGAGGAACCATGGAAAACAGATTTCTTCTCTTTTATTAGCACGAGGCCATGTAGTTTCCTGTATATGAGGATTGCTATTACCCACATTCATGCCTCGATTCCCTGATTATTTGTCAGCTGTCAACAAGGAGCCCTGAAGATTTTCAGGACTGAAGACTCGTATAACCCAGATTCCCTATTTTTAGCAACAGCCATGCAGTTTTCTGTATATGAGTACTCCTGTTCACAGATACATGCGTCAAAAGCTTGATACTTATTAGATCTTAGGGAGACACAATATATTTTTGGTGATTGAGAAAACATGTGACCAACATTCCTTATTCTTTCCTAGGAAAATTCACTGCATTTGCCTGTATATGAGGATTTCATTTCCCTAGTTTATGCTTCAAAAACCCAAATTCGTGTTTAGCCCTTAGCAAGAAACACTGACGTTTTCTTGGGATGGAGGACACGTGTATACCAGATTCCTTATTCTCCTTTTCCAATAGACAGTGCAGTTTCCTGTATATGAGGACTCCCATTATCCAGATTCTTAGTGCCAAAACCCGATTGATGGTTATCTCTTAGCAAGACGGTTTGTAGGATTTTGGGATGGAGGCTTCGTGTAACCCAGATTCCTTATTCTTCGGTAGCAACAGGTCGTGTAGTGTTCTGTATACGAGGACTTCCATTACTTAAATTCCGGTTTCATTCTCAGCAAGACGCCAAGATATTTCCTGGTGACCTAGAATTCAAGTTAGTTGATATCAAGAGAAAGACTCCCATAAGTTCTTGAGTAATTGGAACCCAGGATTCCTGGTCTCTTTTCAAAAGACACACTAAAAATGTAGTGACATAGAAGCCCAGATTGCTGATTAAACCTTATCAAGAGACTTTGTAGATTTAGGCGATTGAGAACTCCAAGAACCGGATTCACTCTCCGTTCTCAGCAAGATGCCCTGAATTTCCCTGTCCATGTGGATTCCAAAATTCTGTGTAAAAATGCAGATGCCCAGATGTTTCCTAGGGATGTGGAATCCATGGATCCTGGTTAAATTTTAATAATTCGTACTAAATATTTGGCAACTACCAAACCCTCGGCCCATCTCCAAATAAAGTACAAATGGAAATTTAAGGATTACCAAGTTCATGTTAAGACGAAAGTTACATCCAAATATTGCAAGATGATACTTTTTTCCAGGAAACTGGCCTTAATTGTCCCGAGGAATCATAGGGCTTGTACTACCAGATACCTGATTACAACTCTCAAGAGGACCAGAATATTGCTGGAGTCCTGAAATGACTGATTCATAATACCCACAAGCCAAATATTTTTGAAACATGAGATGAGCTTGAAGCCTTGATTCTTGTTTATACCGCAGCAAGACAGCCTGAGAATTTTTCGGATTGTGGACTAATGTATCACAGATTCATTATTCTTCTTTACCGAGGGGCTGTGTAATGTCCTGTATATGAGGACTCCCGTTCCCCAGAATCCTGTTTGGAAACCCTGATTCTTGTTTTGTCATTAGCAAGATATCATGTAGATATTGTGACAGAGGAACCGTGTAAAAGATGTTTCTTAGTTCTCCTTAGCTAGAGATCATGTAGATTCTGCATATGAGTACTGCTATTAACTATTTTCCAGCTTCTAAACCCTTATTCTTGTTTAACCCACAGGAGATGGCCTGTTGATTTTAAGGACTGAGGCTGCTATAACCCTGATTCTTTTTCTTCCTTGGCAAGGGGCTGTGTATTTTCCTATATATTAGGACTCTCATTAGATACATCCTGTTTGAAACTCTGATTCTATTTAGAAATTTCCAAGATGCTCTCTAGATTTTTGCGAATGAGGACTCATATAACCCAGATTCCTTTTTCTTTCTTACCAAAAGTTCATGTAGTTGCCTATAAATGAGGACTCCATTTTCCAGATTCATACTCAAAAACACCATGATTCTTATTTAGTGCAAAGTAAGATGACCTTAAGCTTTTTGGGGATTGAGGACCCGAGTAACGCCAATTCCTTATTCTTTCTTAGCAATAGGCAGTGAAGTTTCCTGTATGTGAGGACTCCAATTATCCAGATTCCTACTTCAAAAATCTAATTCGTGGTTACCACTTTGGAAGACGGCCAGTAGTTTTGGGACTGAGAACTCATATAAGGAAGAATCCTTATACTTCCTTACCAATATGTCGTGTAGTTTCCTGTATACGACCACCTCCATTACCCAGCTTCCTGCTTCACTCTGCACGATGCCGAGACAGCTCCTGATGACCGAGAATTCCACTTGTATGATTATCAAGAGAGAGACATCCATAATGTTCTTTGGGAACAGGGATCCAAGATTCCTGGTTCCCCTTCACAAGATCTTCCCTGAATCGAGGAATTTTGTACCAATATACCTTTTGATTCTGGGGAATATGATTGTGGTCATAGATGGTACCAGGAACCAAAAGGATTTCTAGGGCCAAATCCTTGATTACAACTAACAAGAGGACCAGAAAGTTCCTGAGGATCTGTAATGACAGGTTTAGCATATCAACGGAGCAAGTAGCTCTGAAAATGTAGGGACCCATAAGCCCAGATTTCTGATTAAACCTTATCAAGAGTCCCTGTAGATTCCGGAATTTGAGAACTCCTAGAACCGGATTTCCTTTTCATTCTCAATAAGATGCCCTGATTTTCCTGTCGATTTGGATTCCAAATTCAGTATATCAAAAGACATATGCCCATAAGTTTCCTGGTTCGTGGATTCCATGATTCCTGCTTACCATTAAAAGTATGTAGTAAACATTTGGCAAGGGTAAAACCCTTGTCACCCCTCAAAAAAAAAAAGAGACACGGAAGGGGGAGGATTACAAGGTTCACCTTAAGACCAGATTTACATCCAAATATGTCAAGAAGATTCTTTTTTCCTGGAATCTAGCCTACGTTGTTCTGAGAAACCTAATGAACTTGGAGTGCCCAATACCATTTACAAATTTCAAGAAGACCAGAAAGTTGCTGGAGTCGTGAAATGACCGATTCATAATATCTGGATGCTAAATTGCCCTGAAACATTTGGGGAACTTGAAGATCTGTTTCTTTTTTGTCCCATAGCAGACAACCTGGGAATTTTTTGGATTTAGGGCGCGTACAACAATGATTCTTTATCTGTACTTAGTTGGAGGCAATGCAGTGTCCTGTATGTGAGCAATCTCTTTCCCTTGATTCCTGTTTCGAAACCCTGATTCTTGTTTAACCCATAGTAAGAATTCATGTACATTTTTTGATAGAGGAACCGTGGAAAACAGATTTCTTCCTTTTATTATCAAGAGGCCATGTAGTTTCCTGTATATGAGGATGTCTATTACACACTTCCATGCCTCGAATCCGTGATTCTTCTTTAGCCATCAGTAAGGTGCCCTGCAGATTTTTAGGACTGAGGTCTCGTGTAACCCATATCCCTTATTTTTAGCAACAGCCGTGCAGTTACCTGTATATGAGTGCTCCTGTTCACAGATACATGCATTGAAAGCTTGATTGTTGTTTAGATCTTAGGAAGACGCCGTATACTTTTTTGGAGTTTGAGAAAGGATGTCACCCACATTCCTTATTCTTTCTTGGGAAAAGTCAGTGCATTTGCCTGTATATGAGCTTTTCATTTCCCTAGTTTATGCTTCAAAACCCAAATTCGTGTTTAGCCCTTAGCAAGAAACAATGCAGTTTTATTGGGATGGACGACATGTGTAAACCAGATTCCTTATTCTTCTTTAGCAATAGACTGTGTAGTTTCCTGTATATGAGGACTCCCATTATCCAGGTTCCTACTCCCAAAACCTGAATGGTGGTTTTCTCTTACCAGGACGGTCTGTATGATTTGGGGATGGAGCCCTCGTGTAACCTAGATTCCTTATTCTTCCGTAGCAAAAGGTCGTGTAATTATCTGTATGTGAGGATTCCCATTATTGAAATTCCTGCTTCATTCTCAGCAAGACGCCAAGATACTTCCTGGTGACCTAGAATTCCAGTTGCTTAGATATCAAGAGAAAGACTCCCATAAAGTTCTTGAGGAATTGGTACCCAAGAGTGCTGGTCCTTTTTCAAAAGACACACTAAAAATATGGCAACATAGAAGCCCAGATTGCTGATTAAACCTTATCAAGAAACTTCGTAGATTTAAGCAAGAGAGAACTCCAGGAATCGGATTTTCCTGTATATTAGGACTCTTATTAGATACATCCTGCTTCGAAGCTCTGATTCTTTTTAGAACATTCCAAGATTCTCTGTAGATTTTTAGGATTGAGGACTCGTGTAACCCAGATTCCTTATTCTTTCTAGGCAAAAGTTCATGTAGTTGCCTGTAAATAAGGACTCCATTTTTCAAACTCATGTTCGAAAACACCATGATTCGTATTTAGCCCATAGCAAGATGACCTTAAGCTTTTTTGGGATTGAGGACACGAGTAACACAGATTCCTTTTCTTACTTAGCAAGAGGCAGTGAAGTTTCCTTTATGTGAGGACTCCCATTACCCAGATTCCTACTTCAAAAACCTGATGCATGTTTATGTCTTAGGTAGACGGGCTGCAGTTTTGGGATTGAGGACTCATATAAGGAAGGTTACTTATACTTCCTTAAAAATATGTCGTGTAGTTTCCTGTATATGACGACCTCCATTACCCAGCTTCCTGCTCCACTCTGCAGCATGCCGGGACAGTTCCTGGTGACAGAGAATTCCAGTATTTTGAATATCAAGAGAAAGACATCCATAATTTTCTTATGGAACTGGAATCCAAGATTCCTGGTTCCCCATCACAAGACCTCCACAAAATGTGGAATATTCCAAACCCAAAACCCCAATTCCTACCTGCCCAGCCACAAAAATTTTCTATACTTTGAGGTCACATGAATCGAGGAATTTTGTACCAATAAACTTTTTGATTCTGGGGAATATGATTATGTTCATAGATGGCCCCGGAAACAAAAGAATTCAAGGGCCAAATCCTTGATTACACCTAACAAGAGGACCAGAAAGATCCTGAGGATCTGTAATGACAGATTTAGCTTATCCACGGAGCAAGTAGCTCTGAAAATATAGGAACCCAGAAGCCCAGATTGCTGATTAAACCGTATCAAGAGTCCCTGCATATTCTGGAAAATGAGAACGCCTAGAACCGGATTTCCTTTTTATTCTCTGTAAGATGCCCTGATTTTTCCTGTCGATTTGGATTCCAAAATCAGTATATCAAAAGACAGATGCCCAGAAGTTGCCTAGGTTCGTGCTTTCCATGATTTCTGGTTACCATTAAAAGTACATAGTAAACATTAGGCAAGTGCAAAACACTTGTCCCGTCTCAAAATAAAAAGAAACACGGAAAGGGAACTATTACAGGGTTCACCTTAAGACCAGAGTAACAACCAAATATGGCAAGAAGATTCTTTTTGTCCTGGAATCTGACCTTAGTTCTTCTGAGGAACCTAACGGACTTGGAGTGCCCAATACTATTTACAACTTTTAAGAGGACCAGAATGTGGCTGGAGTCCTCAAATGACTGATTCATAATATCCGAATGCTAAATTGCTCTGAAACATTTGGGGAGTTCGAAGATCTGTTTCTTGTTTGTCCCATAACAGACAACCTGGTAATTTTTTTGATTGAGGACGCGTACAAAATTGATTCTTTATTCTTATTTAGTTGGAGGCCATGTAGTGTCCTGTATATGAGGACCCTCTTTCCCTTGATTCCTGTTTCGAAACGCTGATTATTGTTTAGCCCTTAGTAAGAAGTCATGTAGATTTTTTGATAGAGGAATCGTGGAAAACAGATTTCTTCTCTTTCATTAGCACGAGGCCATATAGTTTCCTGTATATGAGTATTGCTATTACCCACATTCATGCCTCGATCACTGATTCATCTTTAGCCGTCGGCAATATGCCCTGTAGATTTTCAGGACTGAGGACTCATATAACCAAGATTCCTTATTTTTTCTTACCAAAAGGTCATGCAGTTGCCTGTAAATAAGGACTCCATTTTCCAGATTCATGCTCGAAAACACCATGATTCTTGATTAGCCCATAGCAAGATGACCTTAAGCTTTTTTGGGATTGAGGACCTGAATAATGTAGATTCCTTATTCTTACTTAGCAAGATGCAGTGAAGTTTCCTGTATGTGAGGACTCTCATTACCCAGTTTCCTACTTCAAAAACCTGATACGTGATTACGTCTTAGGAAGATGGCCTGTAGTTTTTGGGATTGAGGACTCATATAAGTAGTATTCCTTATACTTCCTTAGCAATATGATGTGTAGTTTCCTGTATATGATGAACTCCATTACCCAGCTTCCTGCTTCACTCTGCAGGATGCCAAGACTGTTCCTGGTGACTAAGAATTCCAGTTTTTTGGATATCAAGAGAAAGACGTCCACAATGG